>NW_010187596.1:0-42690 GCF_000695765.1 Mesitornis unicolor | reverse complement strand
TCAAAGCAACCAGACAATCACGCCTTTCCTATGGTCCTATTGCACTCAGCTATGGAGCCCGGCTTTGTCTCCCTGCCGCACCACAATAACCCAAAATCACCCTGAGAATGAGGAGGGTGTGGTGGCAGCTGCAGGCCAGGCACGGACCCTCCTCCCCTTGCCTGCTGCACCTTGGGCAGCTGCAAGACCAGCACGGGGGAAAGAAAAAGAAGAATCAAAAATCACTGTGCCACCCAGCTGCAAGCTTCACCTCTACTGCCCATTTCCCACCTGAGCTCCACAGCCTGGGGCCGGTGCAGCAAACGGTGCCTTTGGGAAGCAGCCTCACCTTTCTGGCTCTGGCTTGCAGAAGGCGCAGGGTGAGGTCCCCACTGGGGCAGTCCCCCAGCACCTGGCGTCAGGGGGACTGAGCTCCTTCCTCAGGGCAGACCCAGGGACGCTGCTGGCATTGTGGGAGCCACTTTGGACCCTGTGCAAGCGCAGTCCTGGTGGTGGCAGCATGGCACAGCACAGCTCCCACTGACGCTGTCAGAGGTGTCTCACCTCACACCTTGACCCATGCTGAGCATCCTCCTTGCCCCAAAACTCCTGTCCCCTGCAGCAGCATCCTGATACTACATGCTACCTGAGTGATGCTGGGTTTCCTCTTAGTCTTCGTGCTACCCGAGTGGTGCTGGGTTTCCTCTTACTTTTCTCTGCATCTTCAGGAAGTGAAAAAAAGAAGAGAAAACTGGAGCTTAGGGGACAGAAGACTTCAAAGACAGAGCAGCTGAGATTGTGCAGGAAGGACCTGGAAAGGAGTTGATAAGGTGGACTTGTAGAAGAAAGCTCAGAAATAAAGAGGAGGATGAATGGATGCAACTGCTGCACTGTCACTCTGGCTCTTGCCATCTTTGACTTGCTGTCTTCTTTGTGCCTGTGATTGCAGGATGCACAAACCACCTGAGCAGAATGCACCCACACAGGCTTATACCTCTGTGTCTTTATACAGCTTCTGTGAGGGACAAATGTTCCAAGCACAGAATTTAGCAAAGAAGAAGAGCTTCAGATAAAAGTCAATTTTAGTTTTTTATCATGACTGCAGGACCAGGAGAAAAATTTGGTAGTGTCTGTAGGAGTCAAATAAAAATAAACGAAACCAATAAACAACAAAAAAAACAGCTTCTGTGAGGGACAAATGTTCCAAGCACAGAATTTAGCAAAGAAGAAGAGCTTCAGATAAAAGTCAATTTTAGTTTTTTATCATGACTGCAGGACCAGGAGAAAAATTTGGTAGTGTCTGTAGGAGTCAAATAAAAATAAACGAAACCAATAAACAACAAAAAAAAAAATATATTGAAAAACTAGTAAAACCTGTAACCTTAACAGGTGTTCCTGAGAGACTGAAGTCAGTCCTCCTAGAAGATATGCTGAGGCACATGGAGGACATGGAGATGATTCGAGACTGCCAGCATGGCTTTACTAGGGGCAAGTCCTGCCTGACCAACCTAGTGGCTTTCTACAGTGGGATAACTGCATTAGTAGACAAGGGAAGAGCTATGGATGTCAACTATCTGGATTTCTGCAAGGCCTTTGACACGATCACCCACAACATCCTTCTAAGTTCGAGAGGTATGGATTTGATGGGTGGACTGTTCAGTGGATAAGGAATTGGCTGGATGGTCGCATCCAGAAAGTAGTGGTCAATGGCTTGATGTCCAGATGGAAAACAGTCACAAGTGGTGTCCCTCAAGGGTATGTACTGGGACCAGTGCTGTTTAGTATCTTCATTACTGATATTGACAGCGGGACTGAGTGCACTCTCAGCAAGTTTGCTGACGATACCAAGCTGGGTAGTGAGATTAATGTGCCAGAGGGAAGGGATGACTTCCAGAGGGACCTGGACAAGTTGAAGTGGGCCCAGGTGAACCTCCTGCACCTACGCAGGGGCAATCCCAAGCATAAATACAGGCTGAGCAGAGAATGGCTCGACAGCAGTCCCAAGGAGGAGGATCTGGGGGTGTCGGTCAATGAAAAACTCAACATGAGCCACCAATATCCACTTGCAGCCCAGAAGGCCAACCGCATTCTGGGCTTCATTAAAAGCAGTGCGGCCAGTAGGGTGAGGGAGGTGATTCTGCCCCTCTGCTCTTGTGAAACCTCTCCTGGAGTACTGCGTCCAGTTCTGGGGCCCCCAACACAAGAAGGACGTGGACATGGTAGAACAAGTCTAGTGGGAGGTATCTCTGCCCATGACAGGATACTAGGAACTAGGCGATCTTTAAGGTCCCTTCCAACTCCAACCATTCCATGATTCTATGATGTTACATACAGGAAAGAAACAAAGCATGAGGAAGGAATAAACAAGGTCTGACAAAGCCACATACATTCCAATTTGTCAACAGCAATTAAAACCTAATTACTTTTGATAGCAGTACTTTTCTTTCTCAAGGGTATAAAGAGGACTTAGTTTGCATCCTAGACATGACTTCAAATATAACTTCAGATATTCTGTAGAAATGAAGAAAGTATAGATGGTTCAGAGCCCTCATAACGAATGTGAACAGAGGGCAAAAATAATACATAGAAGACAAAAAAGTGTAAATTAAACAGTAGCCCAAGTGCCAAATTAAATTACACACTGTGAAACCCTATTCAAGTTAGTATGAATATAAGCCAAGGAAAAACACATCATCATAGTTACCTATAAACATTCTTCATTCTTATATTGAAAAGAGAACGCATATTCAAAGTGAGCATAAATACTCAGTATACCATACATACTATTTCTCCCTTCAGAAGTTTCCTCTCATTATGTTAACTTGTAAAGAAAAGACTTTATCAAAGTTATTGTTGTATACTATACAGCTGTTCTGAACAAAACAGTCTCCTCTTAGATCACATTGATAAATGGTCTTAACAAGGCTACTTTAAATGATACCCAACTGCACTAAGATCTGCCTTATTAAAAGTACAGCAATAAAATAAAATATTGCTGTATTCATTAGAAAACAGTTTGCTTGCTTTCTTTTTTTAAACTAGCAGAAATGGATTACCGTTAATACTGTTTTAATGCCCAGACAATTGTATTAAAACCGCAAGGTACTACTTGCCTTTTATTGTCACCTTTTCACTTTATTGTCTCTAACATACCAGAATTCCTGTTGCTCTCTTGCTCCTGACCATTGTCAGACATGCAATATACAGCTTCATTTACATTTTTTAACAGTATGATTGAAACAAAATCTCTAAAAGATGCTACTTTACACTACGACCTCATCAAAACCCACTCCAGGTCATAGGATTAAATTCAATGCTACATAAAATACATGTCAGTGTTTCTACTGCCTTTAATTGTACACGATCAGGAACTAGAAGGAAAATTTTAGATAAGACTAGTAGATTCCATCAAAATTTCAATCCTTTCACTACAATGTGAACTCAGTCTGCTTTTGCTTGCTTGCTTTTATAAAAATATCTTCAGCCATAATAAGACATATGGCTAGATAAATTCAATTTAAAAAACATAACTCTTGATGGATAGGTGAATAAATGCATACAAAATGCTTAGAAGTACACTGCTGAATCTGAAGGAGGAAAGAGTTTAACTACTTGCATCCTTTTGATTGAATGATAATGATTATCCCTTTCCAAACCATGAATTACACTATCCATCCTTTCTATAGGTTCTGTTAAAGGATAATTTAACACTCACACTTCAAAAGAAAATTCTAAATATTAAGATCTGCGGTATGTGATATCTGTTATTCATATCCCTGCATATTACCAGTAACTATGATAAACTGTTACACTAACTACCAATGAGTACAACACTGACATGCTGCTATTTTACAAATACAGCCATCTTAAAAATATTCTAATGTACAGGGGTATTTAGAAATCATTTAGATGGCTGGTACACAACACCTTTTAAGAAACTTCTACGTGATATTCTCTAACAATTAAAACACATAAACTACAGTTAAAACACTGATACATGAGAGATTCAGTTAACATTTCAAAAAACTGGTAGATCTAGATCCACAAGTCTAGGGGAACTATGTGTTTCAGAACTAAAAGATAAAGTTCTTAAAGTTATTATTGATTAAAAAAATAGATTAAAAATAAAATCACAGCCTTTAAGCCTCTCCAGGGTTTTCAGCAGAAAACTGTCAGGGCTTCTAGAAACTGCTTCTTGGCATACTTACAGGAATTCCATTTTCAGGCATTTATCTTGCAAATCAGACTCTCCTAGGAAGCACAGGGCGGCTGTTCTCCCACATGTTGCTTCCGAATCCAACAGGAATTCTCAGCAGACGGACAACATCCACTCTGCTGTCAAAGGAGAAGGACACTCCTCAACCTAGCAACAGAAACAATCTTTACCTCTCAAAAACATTTCAACAGACAACTTCTTCCTTGCTCACAATTTTCATTTTTTAGCCATGTTATCATTATTCTTGATGATTTTCTGATGGCCTTTCAGGTCCTAATGCTTACTGGCCTTAAATCTGTAAGCACAAGCTACTAGTATGGAAGTTTGTTGTGGACTTCTTTCAGTGTACTTAGAAGTATGCTGTCCTACAGTTTTCTCTAAACATCTGTAAAGATACCAGACAGATTCTGAGTCCTTCAGATAAAGAATGAGACCACTGAAGTAAAACTGAAGGCTTGAATAGTTGACAATATCACATTTCACAATTCACAATTACAATAAATGCATCAATCTTAAGGTAAGGGTGATTATTTGCAGCGATTGTTCTAGAATTGGTTTTTCCCATCGTTATTTTATGTGATGAACATTCGCACTATCTATTTACATTCTTGACTTATTTACCATTTGTTTCATTTGAAAAACCATATACATGATTTCTTTTGCACATGCATACATCTTCACATTAAGTAAAAGTCTTTGGCAGCAGAATGGAACTTGCTGAGATTTATCATTGCTAATTTTCCTCATATTTTCACTCACATTACAGACAACTTTTATTAACCTTCAAATACCAATACTATTTTTAAAATGGAACTCACTGATTTAAGAGGCCACAGTTTAAGTAATATTGAGTCACACAATACCAGGTCACAGCTTCAGATAGGGATTTTGAAGTGCAATTTTACAGATAGCAAAAGGTTCATAAGCCATCAGGAAATACCCTTCAGATCTCTCAAAATGTGGTATGATAGTAACTGGGCTTACGTCAGCAGACTGAAGATGCTGTTTAAGAAGATGTTTAATGCTGTCAATTATGGTACCTCCTCAGAGTGGACATTTCTGACTTCATGCAAGTTTTAATCATCTCTGACTACTTCTCTGCTTGAAAGAGACTATGGTATGCCAAAGCAGACAGATTTTTGTCCTTAGTTGGGCAGCAACCATCTGCTTGAAATCAAATTTTGAACAAAATAGGATGAGAGACTAAGAAATAAAACAAAATTATCAAATGGCATGAAGATTTTTAGACTTGACAATATGACATTTTCCTTCAAGATTCCAGTTACTTAAATGCTTAGAAAAAATGCTCCTTACTCCAACCCACTGTATGCATCAAGTTTTAACCATTCTGTTGCTTTGCTATACATAGGCAGAGCAGGTTTCTCTATTGCTAACAATTAAACACTTTTTTTTACCTTCAAGAAGCAATCCTAAATCCTAGGCTTCCTTACTTTGCCTGCTTCAGACACTCTGGCAGTGTCCCAGTAGGAAAATCTCAACACTGCATAAAAACTATTCAAAGCAGCATTTCATTGCATAAAATCTATTCTATCCCTCACAAGCCAGTGCTTGCATCCTGGATAGAAAGTAACCTCTCTTTTTTTTGATAGTTTGTTTTTTTCAGTTTGTTTGTTTGTTTGTTTCCCCTGCTTCCCTGCAAACTAGAGCAATTCCATTACTGTAAATGTAGCATCATGGATGGATCCTTATATCGTTTAGAGTATTCTTTGTAGAATTACAGATAAAAATTTCAAGCAGAAAAAGACAAAGGTGAACAGAATAAGGAATAATATAAACATCAATATAGTAAGAGATTTCTTTCAAGGTTTCATTTCATTAAAAAATCTCTATGATTTGTTTTAAATATGTTGGAACTATATTTTATATTTTCCATTGACAATGAGACAAAATTTGGCTTGCTTTCTACATTAATGACTTCTACTGACACTGCTGTCAAGATTATTACTAAAATCTGTACTTCGATAGATGCTAAATTCCTATTTTGTCATGCATTCTACCAATCTAATGTACAGAAACACCTCTTCCTGCAAGTGCATGACTAATTCAGCAGAAATACATGGATTTCAATATATTATGTAATTAGCTGTGCAAGTCTCTAGTTACGATCAATAAGCCATTCGAGTAATCCTTCATCTGTGCATTGAAATACAGTAAATACAGAAATTATTTCAAGCCCTTTTTCTACACGTATACTACTGGGAGTAGACAGAGAGTTTCTGCCTTTCAGTAATGTTGTCTTCAGGTTTCCAGTGCTCATTAAAAAACACAATGACTGACAATATAATAATGACTAGAAAAAAGCAAAAGTAAAACATCTATAGATCTTCCTTCCCATTCCCCTCCTCTTTCTTCCTGCTGTACAATGCATTACTATTTATCTTCACTCTTGAAATACAGAAGCAAAAGCATCCACAAAACATGGATCTGCATTTCTTTTGTGTAGGGGGCCTTATTTCAGGAAGGAGAAAGAAAATACAATGTTGGTGCAAGTTCAATTGTAAACCGATTCTAAAAATACATTCATAAAATTAAGAGCGAGCTTTTAGGAAACCCAAACTAAAATAAGTGGAACAGCTCCAGATAGCAAAAGTTAAAACTATGCACCTTTCTGTGTCCAACTGTGAGCCAACTGGTAACTTCAGTTCAGTATCCTATACTTGTAATCTTTTTATATATAATTTTTATGTATATACAGTTAATTCCAGAAAAAATGCCTAAGTTAATTTGTTTAACTGTATAACTTAAAAACTGTTCTGCAATCTTTATCAGGTTCTTAGCTATTCAGACATGTCTACTTTTCTTTTCCCCTGCTTATAATTCCAGGGGGCTGGCATCTTCGTTACTTCTTTGGGTTCTTACTGTAACTATTGTAAACAAGAATTTCCTTTTCTTTTGAGAAAGTAAATGATTTGGCTAATAGCAGTCAATCCTGAAATCTTTATTCTTCTATGCTAGAAAGTTGAGAAAAGATTAAAAGCAGTTAACTTAACAAAAGGAGAACATGATAGTTCTTTAGAAATCTTTGTGCATTCTTTAGGATTATGAAGTTGACAATCACATTTAGTGAAAACAGTTCATTTAGACTAGATTTTGAGCCTGAAAAGAAATACATCATCAATGATGTACTAAAAATGTCTGAAACACGATAAGCACATCATTATATGATCATTGATGTCAACACTATTTGAGCAAATTCAAATTATATGAAGCTACACTGCTCTCTAATAGGTCGTTCCCCAAAACGATTTAGGTGTGTCTGTTCTTCAGATAACATCTTTGAAAGAATCAAGTCCTGGACAGTCTTAAAGTCAACAAACACAGCACCCCCTTCAGAGATACATATTCTGAGACTTACTGCTTAATGCTCTTACTGTCAACGCTTGTGACTCATTTTTCTACATGGCTAAATAAATTATGCATGCAGATCACCGCATTATGTGTGAGTGCTACACACACACTACTTAGGCTATCAAGAAGGAAAAGTATCTGTACATTTTATATTTTATAAGCTTAATACAGAAGAGGTTTATTAAGAGTAATAAATTAATGACCTGACAGTGCAGAACTGGTCCCTTCAGTACTGTGTAATTCAGAATGTGTTATGCAACCAAGTTATGAAAGTGCTAAGTGATAGGAGTATCATTATTTCCCCTTGGGAGATTATTCCTCATACTTAACTGACAAGAATTGCTTTTATCCCTCACATTAAACCTATTATCCCTCCTCTTCTTAACTACATAGAGTTTTAAATATTTGAATCTTGAAAAGAACCATTTCCCATCTGTGATTTAACACCTTTTCAATAATTGAATCCTCTTTCCGTATTTCTCCTTTATTTGTTGTTTGGTCCTATCATGCAAACTTAATCCCAGACATCTTTGTGAGTGCCACATTCTTGGCGGGATGTCACTGTGATTTGAATGATCCAGGTATCAAAAGTTGTTCTAACTTTACATTTCTTCAGAGCCTGCAGAGTCTAAAAAAATTTAAAAATTAAAATCTACCTTTGGTTATTAGTAGCTCTTCACTTTTTTCCCTAAGAGAATGAGGAAGGATGTTTGTTTTCAATGAAGTAAATAAATCAAGTATTTTCCTGTAATGTTTTCATCATCTATAATTACTTCCATAACTTTGCAACAGAAGCAAAAGGCTTCTTGCTTTGGATATACTACTGATCAATGTTCTTTTTAACATCAGCTAATTGTTCCTCAAGTTTTCACTTACTTTCTAATTTCCATTTTTTCATTTTAACTCCTAGAGTTACATTCTTTTCTACTGGCACTACTGACTAGAGCTTTTGAAGCAAAACACTTCAACACTTTGCTCTGTATTTTTCTATACATTATTACCTAACTGTAGGCATTTTTGCTTTTCTTGCACTTGCCTTATCCACATAGGGATATTGTAGATGACATAAAAACACATTCAGCGTCAACCCCTCCACCTTCAACCAATCTCTTCTTTGTGAGGGAAAATTTAACGTTCAGTAAACTGCATTTGAAGTTATAGAGCACTATTTCTCACTGATATTTCGTTCTCTAAAACAGAGCAGAATGCAGCATGACGCAGAAATTCTGAAGTTAGTGGAGATCTTGTTAAGTAAATCTGTTCTATAGGATCATCTAGGCTTAGCAGCCATGTCTCAATGAGTTTCATACATGTTTTTTGCTGTTACAAATATTAGCTCATTTCCAGTACTATTAATCCAGACAGACGTCATATTTCAGGCTTTCAAGGCTAGCACACCTGAAGCTTACAAAAGTTTTATCTGCAAGTGCCAGTGCAGATGGGTTACAGGTCTTCATAAGGAAGTTTGCAGCTTGTGTCAACTTGTACTGTAATTTCAACTGACCAATAAAATAATTCTGCCCCATAGTGCATCACATACCAACTTCCCAGAGCATACAATCCTTATCAGCATATAATGTGAAAACCTGATTTATAGCAACCATAGGAACCTGCTCCTTTTTATCTCTGGCTTAGGTTTGAACATGGTTAAATTTCTAAACTTAGCAGCAGGCAAGGTGATTATTTTTCATGTCACTAAACTGTCCAACAGTAAGGCTTACAGACACAGACTCCTTAAGCAGACAGGAGTACATACTACTCTGATTAAGACACCTTATTTATCATGGTGTGGTGTACTATCATTGTCCTTGAGTACACTAATGAAAACTGGACAATTCCTATCTGCTTACATTAACTCACATTGCACAGTGTTCAGGTTCAATGTTGTCCAGCTATTCTGGTCCCTCAATACAGAGGATTTAATGTCGATTTTTCTCTCAGACTTGCTTTTAAGTCTTGTTGCTAAAGGAAGCAGTAAAATAATTTCAAGGAGCCAGACAGTTTCCAGTAACTTTAAAGAAAAAAAAATGAATAAAGAACTAGCTAAAACCCTGCTACAAAAACATTTCTAATAAATGGTAACATTTTATATATAGTAACTTCATCTAATAACTGTCCAACAGAGCACCCAGACATCCTAACGATGGACACATTTCCTATTACAAAACTTTCTTCAACTCCATGTCCTCTTTCACATAATGGTCTTTGCAATACCATTCTGAATATCTTCCTAATGTGCAAAAAACCCCCCAACAAACAACATTAATATGTGAGAAAATTTACAGTTCTCATTTTTAAGCAGCAGAATAAAGCCATATGCAGGGAACATTAACATTTTCAACCTGAAAAGAGTACTAATGCCACTACTAATGATACCATTACTGAAACAGTGTCCCACATTTGGATCTGCCCTGTAGAAAAAACATTAATAAATTGTTATATGTTTTTCAAAGACTTGTAGGAACAATTGGTAGTCCTGAAAGTAGTATAAAAATATTGAATAATTATTAAATATCTGTGAATAAATTCTGTGAATAAATTAATTACTTACAGAAATTTATTCTCAAACATATTTGACATAATACTTAAGATTCACAGAATAGCTGAGGTTTGAAAGGACCATTGGAAGGTATTTTCTCCAAACCCTCTGCTCAAGCAGGATCACCTAGAGCTGGCTGCCCAGGACTGTGTCCAGATGGCTTTTTAATATCTCCAAGGATGAAGACTCAACAATCTCCCTGGACAACTTGTGCGAGCTGTCACCCTCACAGTGAAAAAGTGGTTCCTGATGCTCATATGGAGCATTTTGTTTCCGTTTGTGCTCACTGCCTCTTGCCCTGTCACTGGGTACCACTGGAAAGTGCCTGACTCTGTCCTCTTTGTAACCTCCCTTCAAATATTTGTGCACATAAATGAGATCTCCCCTGACACTCCCCTTCATTTTGTAATTGCTTATCTACATCTTCCTATAGCTTACCTGCTATATGCTTACCCCAGTAAAGCTGGGGTTTTTTTGTTTGGGTGTTTTTTTTTTGAGGGGAGGGTTGTTTCTGTTTTTTTGGGGTTTTGTTTGTTTGGTTGGTTTTTTTAAATAGCTAAGCAGAATCCAAAATACTTAATATTGGAGTTTTGGTTTGTTGGGCTTTTTTTAAACAAAAATAGAGCACAAATAACTGCCATCAAAACTGCTATGATCATGGTATTTATTATTATCCTATGGCAAGAAAGCAGGAACCTAAAATGTTTATAAGCCTATGTTCACTGGAGCTTCTCCACGAAGAGTGAGTGTCAGCAGTGTAGGAAGAGACAAATTAAAAAGGTTCTGTTCTGCCCTTGATGTATGCACAGACTTTAACTTCAATTAGTGTCATTAATCAAGACGAGAATCAGCTCCCAAGCCTACTGCAACTCGATGCTGGTGTCTCATCAGATACCCCATGCGCTGAGATAAGACACACCCAAATGCTGGCAATGACGCATCACCTTGCTGTTAGCTCAGTCATATGCCATATGCTTAAACTGAGAGAGAGCTGACAACTATGATAGGACATCAATCATTGTCATCCAGCCATGCACCGAAACACACATGGAATCATCCCAGCTTCCCTGCCATATCACTACATGAACTCATTAAGTGTTCTGTATTTAAGTCTGCCCTTTTCTCTCGAAACTGTAGTTAATCTAATTGTGGTTGACACAAAGGCTCAGGTCAGGCAAGGATGGAACCTACAAGGGCTAGTACAGTCAAAGCTGACCCCACCATAACCAGTCTGAAAAGCACTCTTCAGATAGTTGCTTCTGCAGCTCGCACCTGTTTGAATTTAAACGGGGATTTAAAGATGTACTTTGACTTTCTAACTACTTGTATAAATAAATGTAAGAAGCAAATAATATAAAAATTGTTTTACTGACTTGCATAAAGATGAGTCTTAATTCTGTCTTAAGTCTTTTGTGGCAGCTGGGAACACATTCAGAACCCAGCCCACACAAAACACTGCTTCTCAAACTGACCAGGCCAGAAACATGTAAACTGAAGCCAAAGCTTTTATTTTACTCCTCTGACTGTTTATTGACAGGTTAAAAATAAGCAAATCCCACTCCCAAAGACTGTTTCTCATGCAAGAAGATGAGTGTTTTAAGACTGTTACCTTAATTATTACTTGCCTTTCTGGAAGATCAGAACTAGAATTAGAAAGAATATTACACCACATCTCTATTCCTTGTGTTCACTGATGTGATTTCTCAGACATTAGATCAGAATGAACATGGAAACTGGGAGTGGCATAGATGCAAAAAAATCATACTTAGAATTAAAACATTTCTTATGTGAAATAGCTATTATAGACTGAAAAGATTACCCTGAGAAAGTCACATGATAAAATACATTTATAAATTTCCTATATTGGAAAAGGACAATCTACTTCAATGTTGTTGGTTTCCCAAATGCATTTAATTATTTTTGAGCTTCCCATTTCAGCATTAGCATTATTTTCTACAATCAAACATACATATTGTAGCATCAGTCTTTAAATCAATAATTACAGAACCTTCAATATCACCTTGAATATCACCTTCAATATCAAATGGAAAAATTAATGAACATTTGTAATAAATAAATAAAGCTGATTTAAAATCCTGCTTTCAAAAAGCAATTAAAGATACTTATCTATTGATACTACAAAGAGTATTTATAAGTTTGGCTTTAAAAAATTCTATATGGTACCTATTTGCACTTTTGAAATGGAAATTCTTTAGAAATAAACTTACTACAGAGGAACAAGATATGCAGATAAATTATTGGATACAAATTACATTGGCAACTGTTGCCTGCATTGTGTGTGAAGTCTCCTTGGCATTCTAATTGTAGACCAAATTATCTTAGACCGCCATGCATTTGCTATGGACTAAATCACAATTATTGCAAAGTGAAGGCAATTACTGCATAGCAGCTGAGGCTTGGTGACATATGGCCTTGAAGCAACTTCTCTGTGTAACTGAGCCCTAAGTGATATTGAAAATCCATGAGGTTTAGGCTCCTTAAGGGCTTTGAAACTAGGATTAAGTTGCCTAGTAAAAAGTAGATGCTTTTGAAATTTGTAACTTTCAGTAATATTGATGTTTGCTATTTATTTTTGGGGGTTTTTTTGTTTTTTTTTTTTCATTTTTTTTCCTTCTTCAGCTCAGCTCTACCTGCTTGTAGAAGCATAATTTTAAAAATGTTCTTTGCCATGTCTATAGAATTGTTATTGTTGTCTTAATCTTATGCAGTTTTGTCACAATTTTTATGTGTTTGAGGTTTTTTTGTGGAATTAAACTGGAAAAATAATTGTTTAAAATAATACAAAAATTATCTTAAACTTTCATCATGATCCGAGAATGGAAGGTCACTAGTAATCTAGTCAGCATGTTAAGAATTTGAAAGGGGGGTGAGAGGAAAGACATGCTTTTGTTTTATATCTGTTAAGGATTTTTTCATCTGTCAGCCCTGAAAACTAAGAATGAGATCTGTATCTCACAATGGATTCTTTCTATTTCATGCCTCATCAGTCCCGGTAGTAAAAGACAACTTGGGTTTTACTTCCATTTACTTGGCGGTAGGTTTACTATTTTTCACTGTGTTTCTTTTTTTTTATTGTCACTCAAATACACTTGTACTTCTCACTGGATGGTTATGGGGTTCACAAGTATGCAAGCATAACATTCACAGAACAATCCAGAATTACTGACGGAATTACTCTATAAAAGAGCAGTCCATGGGAAAAAGAGGAGTGTAATTTATTAATTTGATATAAAGTACCCACTTATTCCAAGGTTTAATTTATTTTTGTTATATTTTCACTAACTTTTACATTCATAAGGAAGCCTGAAGTAAGTTTGCTAATTTGAAAAGATGTTTCTAAGTACTTTAACAGGGTATTGTTTATTTTCTTTTTATTGTCCTAGCCTTTATTTCATTGCATACATTGAAATAGGGTAAGATTGAACTGAATAGGAAAACCCTACAACTGTCCCTGTTTTATGTAGCAGTTCATTCTACCATTTGAGTCCCTTCCTAAGAAGGTACTCTCTCTCTCAAGCACAAGGTTGCTATCCTTTCGATAGAAAGTTATAGGGTACCTGACACATAAAACTTCTGATTGCTTTCCATCTCACAAGTATTTGGTGATAACTGAAACTGCCAGCTGAGAAAGCCACGCTGTAATGACACTTACAGCTCTGATTTCATAAGGTCTTCATGTCCTACTAAAATGCATTATTAGGGAAGAAAGATAAGAAAGGCATACAAAATTCATGATCAGACGCGGCACAGGGATTCTTAAAAGACTGACATCTTAGAAAAGATAGTATGAAAACTTATGCACCAGATATTCACACGTGAAATTCAAGAGCTAACCTGAATCTCTCCAAAGTTCCTACAATGTGATATATTATCATAACTTCAGACTACAGACTCTACCTGCTCTCCTGTTACGACCTTGCAGATCTCCCACCCCTTCCACATGGTTTCTCTGAGAATCCCAGCTGGCTTTCACCAACTCATAACAGGAAAAATTATGTTTGCTTGCTATATCTCACCAAATAGAGGTAAGGTGCTGAGATTCAGTAAAGTAGGCTATGCAAAGAACTGCTTGAATCCAGTCATGATTTTGAAAGCCAAACATGGAGGACTAAACAGCTGACTACTTTCTGACTGGCATTTTTAAGTGTTGTGCAGATATTGCATACAGCACAAAAGGTAGATCTAGAACAAGCTTATTCTATTTATACAAAAGAATAAAAGCACTGAGTAGTTTTTTAAAAAATGGCTTCAAACAAGATCCTGATGGATGGCTTTTGGTGGGGAAGATGTGATGACCATCCTGCATAGTACTACGATGCCTCCACACTATTTTCACTAATTATTAACCAATTCCTGTTAGCTTCCACACATGCCCATGATCAGCCAAAGGCCTGTGTTGGCCTGAGTAGGCCTACACTTCTACTCAGCAGTGTTAATAGCTGTCAGATAACAGTCTACTAACTGCACAACTTTCAGACATAGTTTGCAGACATACTTCTGTGTTTTAACATCTGTACTTTTAAGATCTGTACTTTCAGCTGGCTGCTGAAAAAAGATAGATTCTGCACTTGAAGAGGTCTCTTTCAAATCTCACCATTTTACTGGTAGATGACCCAGCTGAGAGTTAGTACAATAGCAAGAAGCTATTTGTAGAACAGATTTTTATTTTTTTAACAGATTTTAAGTGTCAATTATTAAACAGGAAAACTTGTAAGAGTCCACATGTGAAATGATTAGAGCATATACCACTAATTAGTCTAATGGCACCCACAGTTAAATATTTATAACCACTACGAAGGCTAAACCATCAACAGCAATGTGATTGAGATCCACAGTATTCAGAGTCTAGAGATAAAGACCATTTTCCAGCAAAATCAAATACTCTAGGGATGCGAACAAAAATAAAGCAGGAAAAGAGAGTGAAAATTGATGACTAGGAAGGCTCAAAGAATTTCACTCTGTATTCTGGTATTACCTATAAGAAAATGAAATCAGCAAGTCATTTTTAAGCGAAGTTGTTAAGTTTAGGCATCTTGTAAAAACGAAAAAAAAATCAAGTAAAAAGGCCAAGAGTGAATAGTACTTTATCATCACATATGTGCTACTTTGAGAGATCACCTTTGTTTGAAAAACCCTTAAACAAATATTTAGCCTTAGCTGTGTATTTAGATTCCATCCTAATTTCAAAGGTGATGAGGTAAAAAAGTGCATAGGTCAACTTAAAGTTCTGAAAATGAAAAAATGCAACGCTGTTATCGTAAGTATTATATATCAATTTAATTTAATACCAAACACATTCAACTGCTACAAGATTGATTAAACAGATGCTGCTGGTATAAACACATTTTAGATACTAAATTCCATCTACATTCTCTGAATAGAAAATCATATGTACCCTGATCAACAGTTTGCAAAAGTAACCCTCTTTAGAACACCAGTTGTTGCTGATGCATTTTGATAGGTTAATGATAGTAAGAGAATTGTTCACAGTACACCATGTTTATATGCAAGCAAATCCCAGTGGCACCCACAGTGACTAAGCAGGGTTCACACACTCTCCTGTGTTTCAGGTTGTGCCTACTGCCTTTTGTTCTGCCACTGGGCACCACCAGAAAGAGCCTAGCTTCATCTTTATACTCACCAGATCCATCAAAATTAGCAGATGCTTTAAGTGGCCTCAGCAGACTGGGATTCATACCAAAAGAGGAAATATCCTGTATCTTTCTGTATGACATGACACGCACTAATGTCTACTGTCTTCAAGAAGTAAGAGCACAAGAAGTTTTAATAATTCTCAAGGCCATACTATCACTGGACAAAGTCAAAGGCAAAAAAAATCTGACTGCTTAATGATAATGCTTACTTCAGTGCTAAATAAAAGGTAATTTAAAAATGTAATTTATATTCATCACATTTTTTGCTTTAAGTGTACTCTAAGTGCCTAATTCCCCATTTGTATGAGGACATTTTATGCAAGTACTTGGAATGAGTATTTTTTGGTATCTCTGTATCATTCAGCATTTTGATCTACTTAACCAATACTGACAAATGTAAAAAATCAGCCACATAAACTTTTTTGTAAGAGCTCTGCACCTATGAAGCAAAGATCTCTTGCTTTATTTTGCCTGCTTAGTTTCTCTTCTAAAATTCTCCATGGTCAGTGGCATTGCAAATAAGCCCACTGATATGTTTTGCCTTCTCAAGTATTAAATTTGTTCAATAGATTTAAAAATATGTAACTCCACATGCTCATTAGCTTCTTCAGTTCGGTAAGGAGGCTACCAGCCTTGTCTATTATATTACTTCACAGACTTCCCTTTTATTTTTTCCTCCCATGTTTTCTAACCTTTCTGATCATGATCTACAGAAATTTTCTTTATACCCTCACTTTGCCTTCAAATAGTGTTTTTTGAAAGAATCTCCTCTTTACTTTTTCATCAAACTTTGTAGTGCACAGGTAGTATATCTTTATTAGTACAGTGTTGCTTTCCATCTTTTATGGATTCATTTTTCACTATGTATTATATTCTGCAGAGCTATTGTCCTCTTCACCTCCTCAGTTCATCCTTTTGTTCTGTCTATTTTAGCTGTAAGCCCCTTCTCCCTACTGTGACCTTTCACAGTACTTTCAAATCTCCTCAGTTTGTGCCTGTCCTTCAAGTCACACTGCTACCCTTCAAAATAATTTTGCTGACTGTAGCCTGGACCTCTGTTTGAAGACTTTATTCTGAACTCCTTTTCAGACATATTCTAATTGGAGACAACCTAGAAATTTAAAGAAAAAAATCAAAATCAACTATCTTTTAATCTGAGAACCTATGAAACCAGGGAAGTAACGCCATGTCGTTCAGGTCCCTGATTGCTACCAAAGAAGTGCTGCTTTCTCTGAAGAGTTTCAATAGTCAGAAGGTAAAAGTGCTGAATTTCATTAGAAAGAAGACTAGAGAGAGAAGAAATTAGGATATTAAGTAACTTACTTAAAACAGACTTATTTAATCACTGTTCCACTTTGCATTTTCACACAATCTGAAGTGAAAATTTTCAATCACTTCCAAAAAATCTGCATGAAACTTTACTGATGGAGAGATGTAATAAATCATGGGCTTGTGATTTTAGCTCTACTAGCTGCTACATGCAGATTAACCAAGTTTGATCTTTAAACTTTGATTCTATCAGACAAACGTAGATGAAGTTACGCAATTAGCTTAACTGTATTTTATGAGATGTCATGCCACTTTTCTGGGACACAAACTTCATGCTGAACCTGTGCTCATCAAATGCTTGCAAATGAGCGAAGTTTCTTAAAGGCTGTCAGCCATATTCTGTTAACTTCTAATTTTCACTTCATGCTTATCATCACAATTTGAGCTGCAAAAATTTACAGGTCTAATACTCGAACATGAAACATTATTTGTCTCCAGTATAATCTGTCAGATCCTATTTCTTCCTGGTGTTCTTCCTCTTACTGCAAAAATTGCATTTTCAATGTACAAAATCTTGTACATGTCTTGATACCTCAGGTTTTACTTTGACCAAATTTGCTCCTTCCTTATCTTTTACAGTACAAGATTGATCTGGTATCCCATGAATAAAGCATAAGATATCAGGAAACAGAAAAATCAATCTCAAACAGACTGGAAGTTTTTGGAGAATACAAAACAGTGGTCTAATACAAATCTAAACAGAAATCACATTTATTAACTCTTCCATTTCTTTAGCCATTGATTTTACAGTAAAAGATGTCAAATCACAAATGTTCATTTGCCTAGTATACCAACAGTACATACGGCAAAGCTGTCCAAATTAATAAGAAAACTCACCTTTATTTTCCTTCATTTGCCTCCAGCTCTTCGACTTGCCTTCTTACTAGTTTTTATCATGCTCTTTTCAACTCTTTTTCAGGAATGTTTACGAACTGTTTCTTCACAATTAAGAACTACGAGCATACTCCTGTGACTCTCACATTTTCAGCCACTCTTAATATTCCTAGAAAGCTACAGTATGGTGGCATAGAAGCTGACAATAGTTGGAACTAGACTTTTGAAATTATTGAAAGCTATGCCATTTTATGGTGGAATCATTATTCAGGGCTAGGGACTTCTCTGATAGAAAAAATATCTTAAAAGCAAGACTAAACAAGCACTTTCTTTTGTCCTTAAGGATTCTTTTTTTTAGGAAATATAAAATATTAATGAATAGCGACCATAATTTTAAGTTACAGTTATTTTCAAATATTTGTTTTAAGCATTATTTGACAAAACAGTGTCATGTCATAATTGGCTCTAGTAGTTTAGTGCTAAGATATGAAGAGGCTTCATAATAATGGTGCTAACTTTTAAAAGGCTCTGTCAATCTCCTTTGTTAACAAAGATGAAATTTCAGTTCACAAGGAACATGATTTCAATACCCATGCAGTGATAATCCAGGTAAAAAGAGACCTATTCAACTCCATCTATTGAAGCTGCAAAGCGTGTTGAAGAGTTTTAACACAGTTTATTCATTTTTAGTAAAGGAATAACTAGGAAAATGGAACCCTGCATTAAGAATTTTTTTAAGGCACTATATACATAGACATTATATACATACATTACATACAAGACATAATGGACTTATTTAGGAAGCACACCATACTATTTTCTAGCAAACGGTCCAGCAGATTTAAGAGAAACACAAATAGCCATAGGAAGTACCCTAAAATTAATGGCAGAATTCCTAATACTGGGATTTATATTACTGTCTTTTGTAGGGGAAGATAAAAGCAGAAAAATGAAAGTGGTCTTCAGCTCTTCAGGAGGTATTTCAGTATCTCACAAAGGAAAATAAAAGCATAAGCCAGGTTTTTTAAAATAAGTGAAATATAGAAATCAATGTAAACATTTTAACAACCAACATAAATAACTGTAGATATTATCAATAATGTCAGAAAGTATAACTGAACTCTAGCCTATCTCTTAGTATGAATCTCAGTGTATTGTAAGCTGACTGCTATCTTCTAATTCAGTGAACAAACTTTTTCAATTATTTTAGAATGTGACTGATAAAATTTTACTCTGTATGCAAGAACACAACACTTCTCTTGAAAAAACTGAGAAAGTAAGAGATGCTTAATTTTCTTGCTAGATTCACCTAAAATCTTTTATACATACCAGTTACATCATTAGTTACGAATGTCCTTAAGAAAATTGTTAGTCATTAACCATTTATTATCATTTTAATTGCCTGAATAAATGAAATTTAAAGTCTAACATATTAAATACTAGTCAATAACTTATTTTTAACTAACAGTGTAAAATAATCTAGAATATTATTACTTTTGCTTCCTTTTGTCTTAGAGTCTACTCTTATTTCTAGCATTTTCAATATCCCTCAATATTCATTAGTTAAAATATTGTCAATTTGCTTAGCTTCTGATCCAAATTTTGCTCTGATGCTCTAATGCATGTTGCATCATTGCCTTCAAAAAGTCACTAACTTAAATTTAATAGGATTCCTTGAAAGCAGTAAGACTTGTTCATTCATGTACAACACAGTAATGACTCAGCATCTTAGAATACAATTGTTATATATTCATGTTTATGACTGGGAAGGTGATTGTGTGTTTATGCTGATACATGTAAATGATAAAAACATGTGTTTTTCTCTTCAGATGAAACATCTGTATTCTTGCAGTAAACCTTTAATTCAGCTAGTAAAATCCTGACACCACTTTCATTTACTTTGTAAATTTATCTCTGTCAAATGAAATTTTTCATACTCTATTTTACTTATTCTGAATTATTTATGTTAAATTACATCAAGAAGAGATTTTGAACGAATAATCAGACATCTGTTGTTGTTTTTCAGTCAAAGGCATTTTTCTAACCTCAGCTTTTTAAAAATCCAGGTCCATCTTTCTACAATGAAGAAGCAACACAGAAGTCATACTCCAGCGAAGATTTTTTTAATCCACAGAGATTGAGACGTGAATGTATTATTCTGAGAATACAGTGCAATGAATTCAGAACATAACTAAAAGGATTTTCCTTCCTTCTCTGTGAACTGTGATGGAAAATGTGTGTTGGAGAAAGGCTGGCCATAGCTGCTAAAGCAGAGAACTGTCAATTTAAGCATCATTATTCTATAACCTTTTTTTTTTTTGCTGCTTGTGATTGCATTCCTTCAAGCTTGAGTTTATTTTCAGTAACTTCTCTTGCACATCACCTACAACTGAGTAAATCATCATCCAATCTCATCGAAGCATAAAAGCATACTAAGGTAAACTATACTTGTCTGGTTTTAGCTTCTTTTCCCAAGAAATATGTAGATACTCTTTGGGTCACTTTCTCAGTACAGAAAGTATACATCCTGCAGGCACTTATATGCATAATTGATAAGTTGGGAGAGAAAGAGGAACAGATTCTTAAGAGAACACATGCAATCTAATCGTATTTTCTTAGGAAGTTTCAAAAACAATACGTGTCAACTATCTCCAATCCTTGTGCCCTTCCCTCTTCATTTCTCACTGACACACAGAGGAAACATAATTTTTTTCAGCCTCTTTCTGGATGTGAAAAATATTTGTATTGTATCCAAAAATATATGCCAACTCTAACCCTATCACTAACTCTAAAATACAATGAAAAATTACCCAGTTTGCCCAGCAGGATATACTTTAAATGTAATGCATATTTTCCTTATTAAAGGTCATTTTCTTTCCCAGAAATGTGTGTGAGCTCAGTCCTAGACCGACCCCTCATTCTCTTTGTCCCTTTCTATGTTTCTATGGGAATTGGCTCTGCTGAATTGCCTAACCATGAAATCCATACAACATCAAGCACAGATAACATTTTCAGAAAGGCAAACAAATATAAACCTTACTTCTTAAACACATTAGAACCTACATTTCATACCTGAAAACTAGTATCAGAATTAATAAACATTTTGTTTCTTTTTTTTTTTAAACCAAAGTTCACATTTGGTAATCTATGAGCTACAAGCACTTCCCATCATCTAAGTACCTGCTGTGGAAAAAAACCACCACCTTTTTGATCTTTTTTTCATTGGGGTTATTATAGATCAGATGATTATATCTCACAGCAGAAACCTGTGTTTTCCAAATGATGCTGGTACAATTCCTCTGCACCACACCACCTTTTTGATCTTTTTTTCATTGGGGTTATTATAGATCAGATGATTATATCTCACAGCAGAAACCTTCCAAATGATGCTGGTACAATTCCGCTGCACCACAGCTGGTTTAAGCTTAAGCGACTTTTTTGCCATTATAAAAGTCAGTGCACAGGTTGATGCTTTGCTCATTCTCCAAATGCACTGGAACTCCTAGCACAAAGCATTCCACCAACCATCTAAACATGATATCTGTGCCTTCTTGGGCTTACTATCCTGTTGGCTTTTGGCCACCAAATGTAGAAAATGTAGAAAAGGAACATGCACCTTGCTCAAGCCTGTGAAATATGCATGTGAACTCTGGAGTTCCCCTTTGGAGTTGTGCAAGAACCTAATCCTGGAGTTCTAATCCACGGAGCTGCCTGCTGTTCAGAGACCCATGCAGATGCACATTCAATATCATACGATGGTTCCCACAGAGCAACTACTCACTCACTCCCTCTTTCCACATACAAAATACATGTAATATCTTGCCAGTAAGAAGCTTAGATTTCTTTGAAAGTTAAAACTGAGGATAATTTTGCATGTAACTATTTTCAGAACTTAGTTATGAAAGAAACATTCCAGAAAAGAAAATAATCAAAAAAAACTAAGAACTTGGCTGATACCAAAACATATTTCAAGAGACTTGTTAAAAGACTCTCTTTGGTTTCCAGAACTATAGGGATATAAAATTAACTGCTGTAGCATGAGGCACTAGAAAAAACTGTGTTCATGGACTGCATATTTTAAAAGATCGTGCAATTAAAGATATATATAATTCTTCATAACATTCTAACTGCAGTTTCCATAAAACGCATAAACTAGATTGTAGCATATAATTATCAGGCCAGCATTTATGGCTTTACTTATTATAGCACTGTTATTTTCACACCATTATTAACAGAACCAATGCTAAGTAAGCATAGCTCTAAGTTGTAGTAAGCATCATTCATGTGACATTCTGCAGAAGTAAAAATTGCTGTTCAGTTCCCATCATGCTAGTCAATACAAGATTTTGGAGAAGGGTAAACAAGAAAGATCTTTCTTGGGTGTGTTTTGGTTTCTGTTGTTTTTTTGTTTGTTTCATTTTAAAAAAAGAAAAGGTGTTGAAGTAGTAAATGATATGTAGGAACAGGATGGTGGGAAGCTTGCAATTTACCATCATTCGCTGGTAACGCTCAGAGATTAAGTGGAGAAATGAAGACAAAAGCAAACAGGAAAAAATAATAAAAAAAGATCTGAAGTCATGCTTGCTTGCTCCCAGAGAAAAATCAAGCAACATCAGAATCTTTAAATGTAAGAGGAAAGACAGTTACATTGTGACATCTTTTCATGTGTCCTTTCATGTTTTCCATTATTTATATCTAACATTATCTTAAAAAACAGAAGTAGGAACTAAGAAAATTCTCATTAACTGTGAAGATAAATCCTCCCAAGCAACATTTGCAAAATGTATTCTTCTTTCTATTATTTGTCAAAATACATGTGCCACCATTTCCCACACTGCATAGGTAGGTGCACATTTTTATCTGGATTAAAATGTTCAGATCTCCACAAGCTAACCTGAACCTGTGCAGCATACCTGGACAAATGTCCCTTGCGTAGATGCTACAGCTGCCAGAGAGCATGCACTGCCCATGGGCTCCCTAGGGTCGCTCACTTCTGCCAGGCTCCGGCAATTAGTTGCCAGAGGTGATGGGTAGATTGTCATGGGATTGCCCCTTTGGAATGACTGATTTATGCTCACCAATTCCTCTCTCATTTCCTTGCACAGTAGCTTGAAATACAATGCAAAAGGATAAAGAATAACAGTTCATCATATGCTCAGTCCTGTTCTCACTAGCATTTAAAACATGAGAGAATGGTCTCCACTACTAATTGTATTTCATAAACTGCTATAAAAGAGACAATGGAGATGTTGCTCTCACCTGACTTCAGCCATCCTCCCTTTCAGACATGACACCGTCAAAGGACTATTACTGCGTGACTGCTTTTGTGTACACACATAAATACTGAAGGGATTTTGAGCTAACAGACAAGGACACAAGACTACCCTGACTGGCGGTGCTACATCTACAGATATCATTCATCTTCAGCAGAGAACAAAGACGTAATGCCAATCCAAATTTAGGAACTTCTGAGTGATTTTACATTGTGTACACAATTCCCTAAACCTAAATGCCACCAGCACTCTAATATCAGAAAAATCACCCTATTGCTGAGAACTGAAACAGGCCCTACCGATCCACTCTCATGACCATAATGTCTAGTAAGAAAGAGAGAAAGAAAGAAGAAAACTTTTCTCCTTCTTAGAATGTGGAACAGTTTTGTAGGGATTTTGCAGTGTTCCAGCCTAAGGCTTTATTCAGATTCTACAGGTTTTCCTCCAGTAAATATCCCAGTGATACCGATTAATGCCAAGCCCTGCATGTGTTACATGATCTCACAGGTCTCTCTCACTCAGTTCATTCTCCTCTACACTTTTGGTTCTGTGTAGGTGAGAAATTCTTACCCTTTTAACAGTGTATTTTTAGCCAAATGACAAGTTGATTTTTTTTTCCTCATGTTTTGATTTACAAAATAAAACCTCTCAAGAGTTACTGCTTCTAACCTGAACTGTGAGTGAGATATTTTGTATTTTCCATGTTTTGTTTACCTTGTTGTAGGTACCATTCACTTCCAGAAAGCTTCCTATACAGGAGTCACACAACACTGTGGTCTAGAGGAATAACTTAGGAAACAATAGCTTTGGAGTTTTGGGGTTTTTTTTCCTTTTTTTAGCCATGCAAGATGTGGACTACAGTAAAACACTAGACCAAGATAAGTCTAACCTATCTTTATAGTTTTCGTAGCTTCTACACACTTTTCTTTTAATTTGGTCTGAAATCTTAGCTTACCTACACTATCTGAAAAGCACAGTAGTTATACTAGGACAGAATAATACATCAGATTACATGATTTAGTTTTTCCAGATGGATTGACAAAGGATATAGCTTTTCAGGCCAACTGTACTCATCTACTTACAAGGAATTTTTCAGTATTTTGAAAATGGATGTGTTTATTTTTCTGTTAATTTTGGAGGTGGCCAAAGAATTAAAAGACTGACCTTATAGTTTTTAACCTTCTCGGGGTTTATGAAGTAGTTACAACATGATTTTGAAGATTAGTTATCTTACAAAAGATGTACTTAATGGTCTTACTCTCGCAGTGTTAATTACTTGATGGAAAAGAAAGGGTGGTTAATTGTCATTGCTTTATTCATAGTGTGGAAGGTGATATAACTAGATAAATAGCAGTTTTCTTTGGAAAACTTTACTATGCTATGACTAGACTCTTTGGAGAAACTGCATGTTTCAGTAGTGCTCAGGGCTACAGAAAGTTGCTCAGGGCAACTGCTCCTTTCTGCCTTCAATAGTTAGAATAATCAACCCACTTTGTATTGCTAAAGTTGTCCCACTGACTATATATTTTAGTCTGAGCAAACCCTTTATTACATAGGACACCAAATCTGTTACTTTCTGTTAACCTGCAAATCCTACTAAAGCAAAAATATGTTATTAATGGTTCAAGATAACAAGATAAAACAAGAAACCTAGTTTAAGAAAAGAGATTATACAGGCTGCTTGGCAATTCAGAAAAATGCAAGCCATAAATACTTTCACTGTCATGCGCAAAAGAGAGTTTGTGTGCCCCAAAACTTGCCTTCATTCTGTTTTCCCAATTGTATCAGCTGATTAGTTTTCCCTACTAATGTTGCATCTTTTGCAACTGTGGTTTAGACAAAATTGCCTACTAATAAAAACTAAGCAATGCTATTAAAACTTGACTTCAAGTTATTCCTTTATAGACTTAGCTGACTCAGGGCTTCCAAACAATAAACTTTATACATTCATGTTAACACAATTCAGTGTACTAAAAATAATTTATAATTGTCCTTCTCAGTGTTAACTGAAAGAAAGCCTCAGAAGCAGCTGACTGTTAAGAAACAGTAAAAAAATATTTGAGTAAAACTCAACTTCTCTGAATTTTTAATTGCACTTTTACATTTATGTAAACTATTTCTTTTTTTAAATTTAAAAAAACACCTAAAATAAATTATTTTTAATGGAATGGAAGAGAGAAAGCAATGGAAATAAGCAAAAAACATATACCACAGACTCTCTCTATTTCTATACCCACTTTATAACATTAATGTATGTTGCAAAAGGAAAAGACAATGAAACAAGAAGCAATGGGAAGCAGGGGTAAGAATGGAAGTAAAATCCTATTTCTGCCTTGACTTTAAAAAGGAAAACTTAAATCTCACATTGAATTAATAAAAAATTATATAGATACTTGTAAGCCAAAATCTGTGATGACATCAGTACTGTTATTCTATGCTTGACAGAAAATAGCTAGACATCTTGAAATATAGCTCTTTGGTTATGCAAATCTTCTACGTTCAGATGTTTTTCATTCATAAAGTATCAAGCCGACAACTTAACTCTTCCAAAAGATATTTTCATTTCAGAGGGAAGGTATTGAAACAATTTGACTCAAATTCAGGAGGGAAAGGAGAAAAGTAATCCTGTTGTATTTATCTGAACGTGTAGAGAACTCATTGATCACATTTTTAGTTTTCAATTACATATTGCATTGCAGGATTAAAGGCAGACAGGAATTTGCTCAAAAATACATTTTCTGTGTGGAAAGCTTCTCTTGAGATCTTATTTTATGGCTTAAGAGAAAATAAGGAGGAAGAGAAGATAAATGATTCTGCTAACACCCCATCAGACATATTCTGGACTAGATTTCTGTGTGTATGTGAATTTCTTAAGAGTGCAGGACAAGACACCTACAAATGTTCAGAAGCAGAATTTGCTGTAGGTTTCTAGTTGCCTTTCTCACTCATAATTGAAAGAGCATTTCTAGATGAAAATTAGCAAGGAAGAGGAAGTTCCTGCTAATGAAACAGCAGCAGCAGAAAGACTGATGAAGAAATAGTGGATGGGGCAACACCCAAGAAAAAGGGCATAAGCTTTATGTCCTAAAGGACTTGGATGCTTAGGTGCAACATACCTCTATTTTAGGACAGGCTGGCATTATACTACACAGAGCTGGTCATGAGTTCACCCCTACATTGATAAGTGAAATGTCGCTGCACAGCATAGGAGCGTGCAGACATATCATCTTAGCTTCTAGATATAACAGGGCTTTGCTAGTGCAACACTCTGCCCAAACTAATGATCCTTGCTCATTATCAAGCACAGTACACTACTTTTACATATCTATGTTAATCTCAAATTTCAAACTCCGTGCCTTCTTCCAAGACACCTTGGGTGTCCTTTCCTGGCTCTACATTACCAACACTCTCTAAACACCTCAAAATTCTTGAAAACACAGAGTTAAATGCTTGCTCCTGTTAAGTAAAGCCTTCTCTCAAGAATCAGGGGCATGAAGTCTCAGATCAGGCATGTCTATCTTTTTGGAAACCAGAACCTTCAAGTCTGCCTTTGAAGAAGTCCCACAGAATTGTATTTAGGAGGAAGAAGATGGAACTTTTTACCTAAACATAACCACACTAGTTTTGTTTAAGGTGCCAACTTTTCAATACAGCAGTCTTATGGTAAGGTAGTTCCCACTGGCATGGATTGCTCAGGAATAATATCCCACTGTGCAGTTGCATTTATTTAAATAGAAATTGGGAAATCAAACTAATTAACTCAAACAACTGACATGCTTAAAAGCAAAATGGTGATTTAAAACTGTGAAGGGGTGAAATTTACTCCTGCCTTTTGAAGTAGCAATTTACATTTAAACCTAAAGAATTATAAGGTATGTATTACTTTCCTCAATTTTTTTCAGTTTAACTATACCCATTGTTTGATTTACAAATTGTCACACGTGTCTGAAACTGTTACTTTATTTATGTATTTATTTTTATCTATGCTATGCAGAATGGTCATTTACATAAACTGACTCACTTCTGTATAACAAAATTCAGCAGTAAATGTATTTCTAAAGGGAAGAAAACAATTTAAAAAACTTCAAACAGACTGAAAGGCTACTTATAAAAAGGCAATGAATTTACTGAAACAGACACCAGGATTCATCTCACCAAAACTGAATCCACACTCTTCACACATCATTCCTGATTTTTCTGGTTAATGTGAAAAAACAGTAGTTACAGTAAAGATGTAGTTAGGAACAAGTCCTGAGTCCTAGTTTGATAACCTTGCTTAAAACAGTTTCACAATTAGTATAGTAATTTGTCTGATAAACACCTAACACCGGCTTGCATACTATTAGCACAAGCTCAACGTAGATAAGAGAATGACGAAGACCAAAAAACCCTAAACAATCAAAAAGTAGCATCAACCTCTTTTACTCATCCATGCAATGGATATGCCATACAACTATAAGCATTAAACTGCTGATCTGCTAGGGGAAAGAAAAACAGCTGCACCAAAGAACCCACAGACCTGAAGTAGTAAGCAGAAGAAATTTATGCACCTCCTTCAGAAAATCATCTTTGTTCACTTCTTTTGGGGTAAGGCAGGAAAGAAAAATAAAAGAAAAAAAAAGATGAAGTGGCCCACTCCATGAGAGGCTTTGAGGGCTAAGCCTCATAAAATAAAGAAAATACAGAGCACATACCTTTGCTTTTTATTTGTTCCATGCTATCGGTAAAAAACTTCAATCAGCATGCTTTCATTCAGAACTATACAGTGTTCTACTTCTTCCACAAACATACTGCATGGGAAAATTAGGCATCTAACACAGTTCTTGATCTACACGTTACAGCTGAATACCTACCACGGAAACATGCGTATTTTTAACAGCCAGAAAAAAGGTATATTTGATCCTCATTTTAGTTATGTATTTAAAGACAGAAGTGTTTCTTCAAATCAATTAGTAATAAATATTAACTGAAAGGAGTATACATTAAACAAGTCTGAACTTACACACATACTAGAAAAACTGCAATTTCCATGGCTACTTAAGAATAGTAGGGGTAGGGAAATTTCATCCTTTTCACATACTTAAGTATAATTCCAAGATATCTCAGGCTGATTGCTGTATTCATGCTTCTCAACAGAATAGTGAGTCCACTGTGTCTGAGATATCAGATACCAAAACCATTACTGAAAAAGAAAGAAAGAAAGAAAAAAAAAAGACTACTTGCCTTTACCCTCTACTGAACTGAATTTAAAAGGGTTTTTTTGTTGTTTTCTTTCAGTAGGAGAACGTTACGTGTTCTGAAACAGAACATGTGAAAAGAGACACCTGCAACACACTATTTTACAATGCAGCATGTGCCATGAAGGAGAGAGGTTTAAAACCCCCAGAGCAAAATCTTTTGTTTTGTTATGGACTTAATGACAAACCAAATTTTCCAGGCAGCCTTACTCACCAGGTATCATTTACTCAATGTCAGAATTACACAACAGTTTCTCATCTACATTAAAAGAGAAAAGTCAAGTAAGGTACTCTTCAAAACACCTGCATATCTTTCTTGTGTTTTTTCATGGTTGCATTTTTGGAAAGTTAAGCTTCTGGAAGAGTAGAAAGAGGCACACTGGATATCAATGTGCTAAAACTGAAAAGCTCACAAAGCTTCTAGTATGAAAATTGATGAATATGGATTAGAACTGGAAAACAGCATCTGAATGATGATCTGAATGATTATCTGTTTCTATTGAATTTTAACAATTCTACTTCGTTGCAAAACCAGGAGGGTATTTGTTTTAAAAATATTCATGTAAAATTTAAGGAACAGGAGGAGCAGGGAATCGATGGGACTGGAATCATAAGGCAAAGTTGGCAGGGTTAAAGGAAGGGAGCAGAAAGCAGTCAGGACAAGGTCAAGAATATCAGCAGACAAGAGATGGCAAGAGAGACTGACTACAAACAGCAAATGTTTATTCCAGATTTTGGAATTTCACAAGGGTTCAGGAGGCACACTGTTCCTCCTGTTACATAAGAAGTAGTTTTTGGTCTTAGTAGGAAAACATGCTGCTTTTTCCTGAGATATTAAGAAATGTATACAAAGGATAATAAATTACTGACACTCTTCTATCTTACACACAGACTTCTGTGCTGTTAACTGTTGAGAATATTAGTGCAGTCAAGTGCTACATTAGAAACCTGGACTTTATCCCACAAAGTTGCCACTTTATATTGGGTACATATATTAATCGGAGTTATCATAAGCATGTATTAATTAATTTTTCAAGGTGCTTACTTTGAGAGTTAGAGATTTGGTTGAACTACTGACTATTCAGCATTACACTGAAAGACAAGGAGGGCAGTTCTTAAAGCATGCAAAATCACTTACTCTAGACAGTCCTGTTCTCTGACTTAACAACCTTTGCACTCAAAATTTTCAATCTGAATTCTCAGCGTCTCACTTCTACACCTCTAAAATGAGGGCAGCATTAACTTGCTTAGAAATTCTCCACTGTAGTTGCTTGCTTGTTGTTCCCCAGAGGCAAGTGTCATTTTGTCAACCTTGAAACACGTCGAAGCAGGTGAATAGATGTCATTCCCTTAGACAGGCATGCTTATGTGTGCACCCAGCCCCGCAGGTGAGGCTCCACGGACAACGTGCCAGGCTCCCTGTTGAGTTTTTCTGTTCTTAATGCAACCACCTGATTCCTCCAGAGGTTGGGATCCATGATCTACACAAAGCTGTAGCTCCTGACTTTTATATCAGCATCACTCTTTATGTCTGCAGAATGATGAATGACAACACTGTGACTATTTGCACATTCAGTAATGGAGTGTGCCCTCTGCACGATCTCTGAAAGTGAAAAATAGTGATCATCTAATTAAAGAAGATAACATACATGGAAAGGTCAATCAAGCTTGAATGTTAAAATCTTCATTCTGGCATTTCCTACATTTTAAATGAGTTACTTTCCTATTTTAATACCATTCTTATAATATTTTTCCATGAATGTTTATCTCTCTGTGTTACATGTACAGATGCAGATTATTCTACTTAATAAAAAGACTTTGCTATCAGATATAAAATGGAATCTTTTCTGCTATGATACCAATACAGTGACAGTAAGTGGAAAAAATCTAGGGAAACACTTAAAACTAGCAGAAGACTGAATTACAATTGTATTAGGCTAAAGAAATCCTACAAAAGGAAAGGAAAAAAAAGCTGCAGCATGACAAAATCAAACTGCTGCTGAAACTAGCATCCAGCAAAAAGAGCAAAGCATGAGATACATCAAAACTTACATTTTTCTATAGCACGCCAGTCTTTAGGATCAGTGAAAACAATCTAATTGACAGGTAATTTTATATTCTTGAGGTGAGCTACCTTTAAAGTCACAGACAAGATCGCTGAATGGAAAGGTAAATCTCAATGGATGAAACAGATTTAAAATTGAATCTGATGTACCTATCTCTCCAATTACCAAGCTAAATGTTCCAGCAACTGGCATAGGCAGATTCTGTGTGAGACAAGTTATCTTCGGCATTTTAGCACAAACAGAGGAATAAATGAAACAACGCCTCAAAAAGACAGTATGCATAACAGAAGGCTTGATATGATTCTTATCAGAACCAATTGTATACTGAGTGTTGTGGTTTAGGCCCAGTACATAACTGAGCACCACGATGCCCCCTCAAAAAAAGGGCTAGTCAAAATAAGGACTGGGAGGGCTTCTCACCACTTTAAAAGGTCACAGGCAAAAGACAGACTCATCATAAGGAATAAAAAAATAAAACTATTTTAATTTGTTACCAACATCAGAGTAGAACAAAGGGAGATACAACCAGATCTTAAAGTCAAAACACCTTCCCCCCACCCCTCCCTTCTTCCCGGGCTCAGCTTTTGTTCCAGGTTTCTTCACCTTCTCCCTCCCCCTCTGCCTTGAGGCGCAGGGGGATGGGAGTGGGGATTTGCAGTGGGTTTTCACACCATGTGCTTCTCAGGAGTAGGAAGTCTCCGCCCAGCCTCTCTCTCTGCTTCCACGTGGCCCCCTTTCCACTGGGGAGAAAGTCCTGAAAAAAGTCCAATATGAGTCTGCCCACAGCCACAGTTCCCTCACACATGAACTGCTCCAGCACACACTGCCCAGAATCACAGCTTCTTCAGGGGCAGGTACTGCTCATGTGGCCCTACCCACCAATGAACTCTACGGGCTGCAGGCCACGGGTTGCAAAGGGAGAACTAGGGTTCTATGTCCTCCTCCTCCCGCTCTTTTCTTTCCTTCAACTGACCTTGGTGTTCTTCAAAGTTGTTCTCCTTGGGCCCCACTCTTTTCTCCACTGCTGGTTTCTTCTGATGGTTCTGGAGTTCCCATCTCTCTCTCTCTCTCTCTTTTTTCGGGATGAAGCTGCAGCGGGGCTTAAGCTTAAGTTGTGGTCAGGGCCGAGCAAGCCCAGCTGGGCAGGGCTGGGGCTGCACCACCCACACCTGAGGCCATGCTGGTCAGGGCCGGTGCCAGATGGTCAGGGCCGGTGCCAGAGAGAGCGAGGCATGCCCTACACTCCCCTTAAATGCATGTATTTGCAGGGATGCTGATTGTCTTGGCCCTGGTCAGAGGCGGGTCTGACAAAGGCAAAGGGAGAACTTTTCAGGTAGCTTCTTAAAGGGCCATCTCCATAGCCCTTCCCCCGTTACCAAAGACACAACCAAAAACACCTTACAGAAAACCCAATCCACTGAGTTGCCAAAATTTGGATCACTGTTAGAAGCTAAATATACAAGACTCTTACAAGCCTAGAGTTGAAGAAGAACAGAAAGAGCATTAAACAAGCCTGAAGTCTTCTGTTATACTTCTTTATTTTCTGGTTTGCATAAAATCCTTATCATTTTGGTGGGCAAGAGATTGAATGTGTATACCATTTCCCTTGACAGATGAATCCATTATCCTCTGTTTAGAGCCAGTTGCCAGTGGAAATATCTGCATTAGTGAAGAGTCTCCTACAAAAACAGTTTTGAAGTAAGAAAAACTTCTTAGAGCTGACCAGATGTTATCTCTAATGAACCAAAATATTTCCTAAAACAAAGTTCTGTAGAAAGCAAACATTCTCATTATAGGAATTCCACTGAGTTACTTCCATGAACTGAATGACCCAACTGTCTTTTCATTTATTACTTAAATTGAAACTTTCTTTCAATAGGAAATACTGCTTGTCCCTTTGACTGTTTCTTGTAAAACTACTTCATCTATGCTAGTTTGGGAAAGAATAAATTTTTCTTCATAAATATATAAAAAGTAGACATGTAATTCAAGCCAATATAAAATGTCTAAATCTTAGGAAGGTTAGTGAGTGTTCAGTTCTGTCTTTTTATCTCATCTAGGAAACCTACTGTAAAATTTAGCAGATCTCTTTCACAGCCACTATCTGCGCCAGCTCCCCCTTACCCCCATAAAATCTATTATAATAAAAGTAATTTTTAAAAAAGGCAAAAACTGGCATTTTCATGTATTTTGTAATAGTTATCAGTACACACTCCAAGCACACTAGCCACTTCTGAAATTACTTCATTTAAGAGAAACGCTCAGACAGAAGCAGCTGCGGGGGTGCAGAAACCACAGGAACAGAATAACTATTTCTTTCAGGGAAACAAATACCTAGCAGTTACTTGCTGTGCTACATTGAGGGGAAAAGTAGACATGCAAGGCGATGTCTATTTTCTGCTTACAGGCTTGAGGCTGCGTAAGAAATATGATCAGGACCTTGGTTTTAGTTTCAGTTATGGTTTAATCTCCCTACAGCAAAGTTGGCATAGACTGGCTTTTATTTTCAGATGTCAGGAAATACTGCTAAGTGTTCTAATAAAGCAATGACGAGTGGCTGCTTTTAAGAAAGAATATTTATAGAATAAATATTATAGAATTTTTTTAAAACTTCTCAAGACAAGATAAAAATTCTAATCCTCACATCACCATCATAATGCTTTTCTCTTCCCCTACGGTCCCCCTACCCTCCCCCTTCTCCACCGTGACACAGAGAGCAGTTGCATCATTAGTTAAAAGTGCCAGCACCTAGGTGATATGCAAGGCTTTTGGTACAAGGCCACTTCTTCAACAGGTGGACAATAACATTAATCAGAAAGCAATCCAGGCTTCCACCAGGGAAGAATCATGACCTGCCTTGTTTGAATTAGTGCTGGATCCTTCCCAGATGAGTTAGTACAGCTGAAGCCTAATTAAATCATATCCCTTGCATCTTGACTGTGTTCCTGTGTGTCCAGGACAATGAATGAGAACACGTCTTTTAGGGATAGATCTTTAAAAAAAAAATAAATTAAAAGCCTTCTTTTAAATTAACTATCAGTCAGAGCACAAAGATTTCTGTTGTAGCTGTTGTGATTTGTCTGTCCAAAATGAACCTCCCCAAGGAGATGTCTCATAACAGCAGGCTCTCTTGAAAGTTCCTATTAAGCTGCCACTAAAGGAAGAAAAAACTTCAGAAAAATAAGCTTTTAGTACTTGCATCCAACTTGAGGAAGCTAGAGAAAAACTACTTAAGGTCAAGGCTGCTAGAAACTTTCATTAAAATTCCAAAAAGTGGTGTTAAAGGAGAGATCATCCACTAGCATGTTTACAAACTGCAATGAAATTCAGCTTTATTTAAGAAGGGTCCTTCTAAGAGCCTTCCAGGCCTCAGTTTAATAGTAAAACAAAAGAAGGTTTCAGGGTTCATGAGCAAAACCAGGATACAATTATACAAAGAATTAAAAAACCAGACACTAAAGTAACAGATGAAGCTAATCCATAGCTAAAATAAATTTCTGCAACTAATCTGTGCTTATCTGAGCTGGTCTGTCCTAGAAAAGTATCATGCTTGTGCATCTCCATCTTCCTCAAATTGCAGCTGAATGTAAGACTACAAACACAGCTGCCATTGCTCACCACAACAGGTAAGCCCTTCTGCAAAAAACTACTGGCCACATTGTCCATCTGGTATCAATCATAAGACAGTACAAGAAGCACCAGATCATTCCCTTTCAGCTGAGCTGCCTCATAACTGATCTAAGAACTAGCAAACTATGTAGGTGAGGTTTGTAACTATTACATCAGCATAATGTATAACAGCTCCTCACTAGAAAGCCATGAGTACATGGCATTCAGCAGCAAGAAAAGTTGATTCTTACACAGATGCTAATAGAAACACTAGGACAGGGATGATGGGGCCAGGCAGGTGTGGAAGCCACAGGAAGAGCAGGCCTCAGAGAACGGCTGTCAAAGTGTCAGGAGCTAACAGCACCCACACCAGCTGCTCAGCAAGACCTGAGCACTTGCATGCATATGCTGCTTCTCCAGACATCCAGGAGGGATGCAGCAAGGAAATCCTGATGGCTTTCAGGCTCCAACAGGGGACACAGAGTCTCCCAGTCCCACAGGCACTGCCAGCCTGGGAAACCTGAGGATAGTGGGCAGGGGTTGGCACTAGGAACCTCATGCTCCCTAGTGTCCACGAACAGATCTGGACTGGACAGGCTGCAGGGGTGATGAGATGAGGCATCTGGGTACCTCACTTCCAGCCAAGGCATGTGGAGACATGCGTCCTAGTGGTTGGTAGTATGTGGGTGAGGATCAATGAGTCACATCAGCTTTGTTTTAAAAAGGAATTCCATTCTCCTTCTGTAAAGTCTTTTACAAATATTTACTACGCTGTTACCGATCCTGCAACATAAACATTTCTCACAGGCAAGAAGTTTTGAACTGGCCACCGTTACAAAGGTGTAACCAAAACAAGTCAAGCCAACAAGTCAAGAATTGGCATTTGCAAAAGGTGTGCTGCTCTTGAACAGTCCTGATCTCTGATAATTGCCTTTATTTTACAGCACCATCATTTGTATTATAACACCAAAGTATACATGCATGGTAATTCACATTTTAGCTAGAGACATGAGGGGAGAAAAGTTCGTGTACTTCAAACCTGCCACAAAAAACTGCAGCCTGTGAGATGGTTTTGTGGCACACTGCTCAACACTGTCTCCTTCACAACTATCTCAGCAACGTATCTCACAGAAATGCCTGCGTCTGTAGCACAAATTGCCCTTCTTGAGGAAATCTGAAAGGACTCTGAGATGAAAATTTAGCAGCAATGAAGTTTAAAATGCTTACTATGGGAAAGTATTCCTCAAGCTGACAAAAGGCAAAGACTTGTCCTTGGATCAATTCTGATATTCCCAATGCTCTACATATGTTATACATACATCATCGAAATTAAGGCTTTCTTAAACTACACAGGCATACAGCACTCAGGAAGCCCTAAACTGGTAAGTATTTTGTTGGAAGATGCTGTAGTGAATGCACATTGTAGAACACCAACACTATCCCATCAGAGGTCTGACCTTCAGAATCAGCAAAACTTCCTTCCTTATGGTTTTAAAAAGATACCATTTAAATTTTTATTATGTAAAAAGGTTTTCTTGGGTTCAAAATAAAAAAAGTACTTGCATTATTGTAATTTTGTCACTTCCAACCCAACATTATAGAGTTTCTAAATGATTTGATTTCTCAGCCTAGAGATACAGAGAATTAAATATATATATAAAGCTTTGGTTCTTCAGTTTCACGACTTCGAGGAACCTCTGCATTTACACTTTTCTCAGATGTATGGCTCCTCAGTCTGAGTTGTTACTTTACTGAAGGGAAAGACAAAAATAGTGTTTTAATAAACAATTTATGAGTCTGTCCTTTAATTCTTTGTAAGTCCTAGTCACAGCTCCTTGTAACCTTGCTCATTTTTATTAGTTTTTGTGTGCATACACATATTTCTAACTTGTTTTGTTATATTTAATTTACTTGTATTTGACATTTTACTGTAGAAAGCGTTAAAAAACCTAATTAAAAAGGTTCTAAAAATTAATTGTTGTCATCTGGAAAACAGTAATGCAAACTCTATTTAGAGTGCACATTCTTAATAGCAGCATTTTCGCTACCAGGTTGCCATTTATATTGCATATAAATTCAATTATTTAATAGCTTTGAGTGTACTATCTGCAAAACCCTATTAATAATTTTATTAAACAAAAAAATACTTTGTCTATACATGTGTATTCAAAAAATAATTCTTATTTCTGCATTACTGTTTATAATTAATAGACCAATACTCTTTTTAACCCTTGATTTAATATTCTAATTTTGCTTTTGGTAAGCATTCTAAATATCTGAGCTTTAAAAACAAGCTTAACCATATTACTTGGGGAGAGGATGAGATACAGAATTGAATACTTGTGTTGTGATTAGTGAATTTTCCAGTTACATCAATATTTGCAAAGAAAATTTACTTAGTAGTAATAGATCCCCTGTAATCTTTGTATATTTTAGAGTTGCTTCCATGTAGACATACACCACATAAACACACACATACTACTTGGATTACTTGATTATAATTCACTAAAATCTACATGGCGACATTGCCTGTACGATCAGTGAATCAAGCACAGAACTATTTTTATGTTTTCATAATATTGCCATAGCATCAGAACATATAGTTAGAAGATAATGTTTCTGGATTAAATTCAATGCACTGAATAAAGTTCATGCACTGTTTCTCTGTATTCTTAAGGAATATAGTATGTGGCTAAACTGTATTCTCTAAACTGCTAGCTTTACCAGTCCTTATGCTTTTTGCCTCAGACCAAGTCTCTGCACTTCCCAAACAGGCCCCCTAGCTTGCATGAACACTCTCACAACCTTCTCTAGAAGTTGAAGCTCCCTATTTTCCTACACTTTATATAAAACATGTACTTACTTGAATGATTTTGATGTTTGAAACCACAAATGTGTGTTTAACTGCTACGGAAAAAAAGAGGCTGAAATAGGCACGTGCAGGAAAGCAGATAATCTCATCTAACCTTCCCAAGATGACATATTAAGTACATATGTATATGTGAATCTGAAAATGCTATGAGGAACTTATGCTAGGGAAGGCTTTTTCTGAGGAATACCTCAATCAAATAGCACTCACTCACTTCGACAATACTTCTAGACCAAAATCAAACCGGAATGGAAAGAACTTAGGGAGGGAAACCTGAAATTCATCAGAATAACTCAGAATCTTGCTTAAGGTATGCTGCTGCTGGCTAAGCCACATTGTCACTGTTAAAATTCTTAAAACAGCTCTTAGGATGAAAAAAAAACATGCCTTCTTGTGCATTACTGTTTCAATACACTTCTTTTTGCATCAGTTTAATATAAATTGACTTTTAGATCCAAACTCCATCAAAACCATTTTGAACATTATTTCCCAAAAGGGCAATGTTAAGAATTAACATGCAAATGAAGAATAACACTGAGGTATTAAAGAAAATGTGGTTTCAAGTTCACTCCCAAGGTATATTCAAAACAAGCAAGAAGCTTCTTTCTCAGGTATAGGAGTTCAATGTAGTTAAAATGTTACATTCAAAAAGTGAAATTGAGATAGTGTGTTTCAAAAAGCATAGTTTTTAAAAAGCAGTTTTTATTAAAAACTTCAGTTGTTTATCTTCTTCTGGATTTGGATATCAGATAATGAACAAAAGAATTCTGTTTCCATGTGCATGGAAAATGTTACTGACGTAATACTCATCTGAGTAATATGATTCACTAACTCAGTATTATAATTTTGTCATTTGGATAGACATGAGAACACAATGTGTGGTGATTAACTCTCATACAGCCATCGTTGTTACTACATTACATATTTCAATACTTATTTCTTCTAAATAATTCTAAAATGTTTTCTGCAAAAATTCTGCACCCTTCACCCCCTTACACATAAGTATATCTTGTTTTGACAAATCATCATTTTCTATTCAAACTGCGTTAGCAATAATAAGCACTAAGTCAAGTTAGGTAGTTAAAATTATCCTGCATTTTCAATACCATTGTAAATTTAAAACATATTTTCACAGGTGTGAATTTTTAAAAAAAGTGTTTTGTGGCTACTTCTACTAGCTGGAGCCTTTTGGATAATTAAAACAACTCACAGAAAATAAAATCCTTTCAAGTAACCAGCAGGTTTGAAAAACTTCAAGGAGAACACTGTCTCCACTCTGCAAACCATATCACTTCCTATCATTACTATTTTCTTTCATACGATTAACTAAAGTGCTATTAAAAAGCCATATCTGCATGAAGTATTACTGATTCCTTTTTTAAAGTGCATTCTGATTTGTGGGTGAAAGTATTATAGATCATAACTGCAAGTTTTGCTTAGTGAAAACATTAGTGTCCTTCAAGGACGCTTCAGGCATGTTTCAATGACTTTTAACATGAAAAGTGGTGGATAGGATTTGTTAATAATTTTTCCTTGGCTATTACATAAAGTGTTGTATTTTTTCTACCAAATAAGCATATTTGATATAAAAAGTTTTTATGCTTTCAAATGTTTTAAATCAGAGTATTCGTATCTGCCACTTCCATTTAAAAGAAAGTAAAAGTTTACAAAAGTAAGATTACATAGCTACATACACTCTGATTATTTCATTCTGTCCCTAGTTATTAAAGTGAGTTATTTAAATACAGAATGTGTTTGCATTTGTTTGTGCAATATTCAGGAAATTTAAGTCAATTCCAAAGAAGTAAGCACTGCTACTATAGGTAAACTGCTTTCTGTACACAAATTAAATCCAGATAGTTCATGTGCCTACACACATGTAGAAACAGCACTAGCAAGTGAAACAAACATTTTACTTACTAACAAGAGTTCAGTGAAATATCTGAACAAAGCACTGCACTTAAGTATAAGCTAAAATTCCAAATTATGAAGATGTCTGTAAACACCAGATGTCCTTCTGATGTCTACGTTAGCAGAAAAGGTACTGATGAGCTAAATAGGCTCAATGAATTAAATTAGAAAGAGATATTCAGCATCAAGAGAACTGATGTATCAATACTCATCTTTTCTCATGCACTTCATCTTGTTTCCTTCAAACATGTAAGAAAGAGAAAGCAACAAATGAGAATGCAGCACACCAAATCAAAGGCTAAAACTCTTAACAGTGAGAAGTTCTGCAAATTATGGTAAAAAAAACAGATTCTCATAATACTTACAATACAAGTTAGACGAGACCTCTAAATAATTCTGAAATGCTTTCTTTGGAAGTCTTAAACCCCTCAGGATTCAATCAAAACCACCACCTTCTACATAAACATCCCTTGTTTTGACAAATCATCATTTTAAACACAAACTGCATTGGGAATACCATCAAACAGAAATGAGAAAAAGTATGGCAACTGGAAAAGAAATTGGTAGAATTCAGGCCATTTGAATACAGGTACATTTTTTCTTCTAAGTACATTTGATCTCTTTTGAAGCTGCAATATAATAGATACAATGACCATATACATAAGTTAATTTTTCCAAGTTATTTGATGCAGTCTGGCAGGCCATCTTTTTTAGCTATAAAAAGGTACTGCTCATATATGTATTATGTTCAACAACAGCTTTCAAAAAGAAAGAATTGTATCTTTTATAAAGTATATAGTAAATTTAGAGGACTTTTCTTTGGAAATCCTCAGCTTGCAATAGCAAAGCATTGCACATTTCTTGAGACTGACCCTTCTTAAACTATTACATGTCTGCCATGAACAATTATACAAAGGGAAAATTTCAGTCAAAAGTACTGAACATGTGAAAGGTAAGACAAGTTACAAGATTTGACAAACAGTAGAAAATGTTTTCAGATAGTTTGAATTTACTCAATTTCATTCTTTCTTGGTGTAAAGCAGAGGAATTATGAACTTAAGCAGTGGAATTAAGGTACACACACAAATACATACATTTGAAAAAATAGTTTATTTTCTATTTATTAAACCAGAGTAAAACTAAACAGCATAGGAATTCCACTGCAGGTCTACTGCTGCATAGTATTAAATGTACCTTACTTAGCAATCACAGTCTCAGGACTATCTGTTATCCAGAAAGGCTGAATCATAGAATCATTTAGGTTGGAAAAGACCCTTAAGGTCACCAAGCCCAACTGTAAATCCAGTACTGCCAAGTCCACCACTAAACCATGTCCTTAAGCATCACATCTACACATCTGTTCTCTCCCCTAGAACCATATTTTAGGTAAGAAAGAGAGTAAGCACAGTGCTAAATGCACTCGTTGGAATGGAGAACAAAAAAAGTGTGATCTACTCTGTGCCAAAAATATAAGGATTTTTTTCTCCCCTATATTTTTGGAGTTTCATTTTGGGTTTATGTTCTTTTTGTTTGCTCAGCATTCTTTTTTTATTTTTTAAACAGGATCCAAAAAGGCAGTCGTAGATTACTTTGGGTCAAGAAGATGATCAGAGGACTGGAAGACCTGCCATATGAAGAAAGGCTGAGAAAACTGGACCTGTTCAGCCTTGGGAAGAGAAGGCTTAGGGGGGACCTTATCACCATGTACCAGTACATAAAGAGTGACTACTAAGGAGATGGAGACTTCCTTTTAACAAGGAGTAACATGGAAAAGACGAGGGATAATAGACAAATTGCTTCTGGAGAGATTCTCCCAGGGGAAGTGGTAAATTCCTCTACACCGGTCAGTTTTAAGAGTCAGCTTGACAGGGTGCTGACTCAACTCATTTAAACAATACTTTTACCTTGAGAGGTTGGACTGGATGATCCTTGTGGTCCCTTCCAACCTGGTATTCTAAGATTCTCTGACTTTATGTTTTTAAAAAGCCATTGTAATTCAAGTGCAAATAAAGCAAATCACATCAGTCTATCTGATGCCACCTTTTCTCCCTTGCTAGCCAAATTACAGAGTGCTAACAGCATAGCAACACCAGTGCAAGACTTCAGACAGCAGATTTTGCGTAGTGAACCAGTAAGTGTTCAAGAGATTGTCACAAATTACTAGGTAGTTCTCCGAAACTATGTAAAGCAAACACAATGCTCATTATCTAACAGCCAATGAAGTCAATCTCTGAACCTCAACCAAAAGGAAACAAAAAATACCATTCAGAAAAATGATTTTTTTTTTTTTAATCTCACAAGAGGATACAGAAGATGTGTATTCAGAAAGCTCACCCACAGGAACAAGCTACCCAAAAGCAAGTGTGTGGTACTTACCAGAGGAATTGCTTTGCACAATGGGATTTCTCTCACATTTCTTTGTGTGAAAGTTATACATGAAGTCTCAGCGGAGCAGCTCATTCGACTGATCATATTTTAAGACAACTGAGTATCCTGGCGCCTAAGGCAGGAAGCCTAGAACAACTTGGATGATTATATGACTTTTCCATGGCTAAGGTTAGATGAGTTCAGACCTGCCTGGTGTGGAGTGCTGGCTCTCCCAGCGCGGCCATGATCTTGTGGATGTGATCAACCCAGCGTGCGAATAAGGGTCATCTGCAACTTTAAGGAAGATAAGAGCCGGACTCGCTAACCGCAAGTAGGCGTACCGGCCATACGTCAGGACGCATGGACAGCAACCAATTAGCTATATGTATTCACTGCGTGCTTTGCTCGTGACTATCTCGTGACTAAAACCGAGATTATAAAAGCTGTGTAACTCTGCTTAATAAAGGAGAACGACCATACTCACATTGAGAATACCTCGTTCCTCCGGGTAGTGCTACTCCCACTCCCACACACTCCTCCCAACAGTTGGTAGCAGAGGATGGTTCCTCCCTTCACCCTAAGCTCCGAGACTGCGGTAAGCAGCTAGAGGAGAGGGAGTGGGAAACTGATTGAGGGAAACAGTGCTTGAGCAGAGGCGGAGCAGAAATGCCGGCGTGAGAAGGCGTTGTTTGCGCAGAGACGGAACAAACACCGGGGCGTCGTTTGTGCATAGGCAGAACGGGCGCTGGGACGCTGTTTGTGCATAGGCAGAACAGACGTCGGAGTGCTGTTTGCGCATAGGCGGAATAGACACTCCCCGCAGCATGGATGCCGAGGCTGCGGCCACGTTACTTGCTGGAATACTCTCTAAGAGAGGGATAGAGACACCAGCAAAACATTTACATCAGCTTATTAAGCTGGGACGACGGTGGTGGATTTTCTGTGAAACGCCCTTATTGTTTGCGGTGGAGGAATGGAGAGACTTTGGGAATGCTATGTGGCGAAAAACCATCGAGGGGAATGAAAAGGAAGAAAAAGAGATTAAGGCAGTTCGTAGTCTGTGGAATACTGTGCTAGAGACGTTAGAAGCCTTTAAAGCGGAGTGAGAGGTGGCTTGTGCTGCTGCTACTATGCTAGGACCAAGCACCGTAGCAAAAAAATCCGTAAATACATCGGGACCGCTCGCACGATTTTTTGGAGTGAATGCTGTTAGAGGGATGAAGGGTACTGTGTGCAAAGATATTAATGAATTGCATTTGACGCAGTTACCCGCTCCTACTGCTGACTCCCCGCCCAGCACACAGAAGGCGGAAGTAACCGAGAGCAGTGACAGTCAGGCTTCCGGCATGAACACGGACGTGCGCGCGATACACTATCCCAAAGGAAGAGGCGCCAGGCCGAAAGTTAACACCTCCGG
>NW_010187595.1:11342-16689 GCF_000695765.1 Mesitornis unicolor | reverse complement strand
CAACTGCAACTTAAGCTTAAGCCCCACCACAGCTCCAGCCAGAAAGAAAAAGAGCCGGGAATGCTTCAGAACCATCAGAAGGAACTTGCAGCAGAGAAAAAGAATGGGACCTGAGGAGAACAACTTTTAAAAACACCAAAGGTCAGTTGAAGGAAGAAAGGGGAGGGAGGATTGGAAGAGCCCAGAGCCAGTTTTCCCCTGCAACCCATGCACCACATTGAACCGCCTGCTGCCCATAGAAGCTCACTGGTTGGGGCAGAGCCAAATGAGCAGGTGGCTGCCCCTGAAGAAGCTGTGACTCTGGGTAGTGTGTGCTGAAGCAGTTTTGTGCGTGAGGGAAACTGCCGCTGTGGGCAGGCAGACCAATATTGGACTTTTGAGGACCTTTTCCCCCTATGGAAAGGAGGCCACGTGGAAGCAGAGAGAGACACTGGGCTGAGGGGTTCTTTTTTCTACTCCTGAGAAGCATGTGGTGGGAAAACCGACTGCAACCCCCCACTCCCATCCCCCTGAGCCTCAAGGCAAAGGGGGAGGTGAAAGGTGAAGAAACTGGGAGCAAAAGCTGAGCCTGGGAAGAAGGGAGGGGTGGGGGGAAGGTGTTTGACTTTAAGATCTGGTTGTATCTCTCATTGTTCTACTCTGATGTTGTTGGTGACAAATTAAAATTGATTGTTTATTTTCTTCCTATAATGAGTCTGTATTTTGCCTCTTACCTTTTAAGTGGTGAGTCCATATTTTGACTTGCCCCCTTTCTGGGGCATCGTGGTGCTCAGTTGCACACTGGGCCCAAAGCATGACAGATTTTTATATCAGATATATTGATTTTTATTTTTTTTTACAGCCATGGGTAAATAAATTCAAATAGAGGTAATGTTATTACCTACTATTAGCAATGTGTTTTGGAAAAGCTTTGGGTGAAGTAAAAACAGAGGGAAAATCTGAATGTCTAGGATAGACGTGGATAAAATATAGACAAAACAAGTTTTTATTTTATTTTATTTAGTATGGCAGAATACTAATTAGATAACTTAGCAATTGATGTTTGCTAAGTGTGCAGTATAGAAAAACTAGTTCCATTCAAGTTACATTATCGGCTTTTCTTTTCTTTTAATATACATGTAATTGTAGAACAAAAGTCATATTTTTGTCATCCTCCAGTTTTATGCACTTCCTAGGTTGAGATTTTGTGAAAGGGAGAGTCTGTATTTAACTGTATACATAATCTTTTGTAGATTTTTATCTCACGCATATAAACTTAAGTATATGTGCATGTTCACACATAGTTGTTTATGTAATTATATAGGAAAATGTTGGTATCTTTCTGTCTGTACTATCCTCATGCTTGCTTAGCTTAAAACAGGCCACAGATATGTGTCAATGAGCAGTCAATTCTGAAAAATAAGCTGCAAAGAAGCTCTACAGATGATGGCACTAATGGGACTGATATTGTAAGTTTTTTATTTTGTTTTGTGTGGATTTGATTATTTATTTGTTTACATAGCAGTGTGCTGCTTCCTTTTGGAATCTGTGATATATCATCTGCTAACAACTATGTGATCAAAATGCCATAGGCCCTAGAAAGAATACATACATTGGTCACCTTTTCTACCTAGAATCTTTCTTCACTCCTCATATGTTCTGTGAAAAAAACAGCCCATGATTATTGAAGAGAACATCAGTATGTGTCTGGGTCTTTCTGAAACTTTCAGCAAGACCAGAACAATGGGAAGACCAAGGACATCTAAGTTACTGCTAGATCACTGCATGATGACTGCATTTCATGATTCAGTGTGACTCTCGGGGACTAGAACTCCACTGTCCGGAAAGCACATTTTCAGTTTTATGCAATGTTCTTGCCAAACTGAATAGGCAAGATATGGAATTCAAACCAAATCTGTTAATATCAAGTAGTTAATTACTAACTTGACTGAAATGGATGAATCATTCCTTAAATGGTTTCAAAAGAAAAAGTTTTGTTATCTTTGTGGTCTCAAAGTAATAGGATAGCATTAATCTCTAAAAAAAACTACTGCATAGAAATTCCAGTTGAATGGTTAATAACAGAGTATCAGATAATTCCCAGTGTAAAGCTCATGCTAAGCCTACATCTGCAATGCTAATGTAAGCTATATTTCTAAGTGATTGGTGGTGAGGTTAGACAACATTTTTTCCCTCTGCAGAACTTTGAAGGAAACATTACAGTATGTTTTGTGCCAGTGACTTCAAGACAAAAAAGCTGATAATCGTGACAGAAACCATCGTGATTCACACAGCTGCATAAATATGAACTAATTAACACACAATGCAAAGTTTGAGACTTATGAGACTTCAAACTATCTGTTCCCCTGAGAGATAATAATTTGTATGATGACTGTGTTCTCTGGAATAGAGAGTATACTGTCAACAAATTATTGAGATCTTAGAATATTGTTCCAGATGCACAGCATTTCTCCAGAAAATGTCAGGGGAATTTTTATCCTGGATCAGATTAGTAGCCTATCAAGGTCAGTAATCTGTGTAAGAGATTAAATAATTCTGCAAGAGGCTGAGTATCCACTCTGTAAGAGAAAATAATTAGTAAGTAATTGTAAATGTATTGCCAACATAGGAAAATATTTCCACTTGTTAGTGAATGCCTTATGCCTGGAGGTTGTATGTTCATATTACCTAATGTTTTGTCTTTTAAATCCGGTTTATTTTTAATTTTTAGTTTTGCGATTTAGGATATTTGTGCCCTAGATCTGGTTCTAGGACAAGGACAATAATAGTTCCATACTTTCACTCATATCCATAATTTGCAAATAATCAAATCAATGTCTCTGTTTAAGGGTCAGAGAGGGAGAGAGCAGAATTTTCTCTCTATTGTCCCCTACCCTCCCAGGGGGAGGATTAAGAAAAAGGGAATAGAGAAAAAAAAGATGCTTCGCACAGGGTTGGAAGTTAAGACTGTAACAAGTTTAATGAAAAAAACAACGGGGAAAGGAAAAGGGCATTAATAAGGGACAAAGGATATTTAACTATATACAAAACCCAATCCCAGTAGTCCCAAATGGAAGTGTCTGAGCAGTGCCTTGTGGCTCCTGAGACTGCTGTAACTCGTCATCAGGGACCATAGTGGTGCCAGGGAGCGGATGGTGGTTGGTGCTGCCGAGCACATGGAGGTAGCCCCAGCCGTCCTGAGATGCAACAGGAAACAGCCCAGGAAGCCAGGAAAGGTCCGCAAAAACTTCATTTTTTTATAGACTGTGTCTGGAAAGGGGAAGGAACAGTTCTGATCTCGGACCCCCCAGTGTCCTACAGACACCACCAGTCCTTCCCTTTCAGGCTGCTTTAAACCATAACAATCACCTGAGTGCCTCTTTCTATAGCTCTTTTACAGAGGATTTTATTAAACATTTGGCTATCTGAGCTATCTGCTTATGAAAGGTTTAAATCCACAAAACTTCACTGAGAAGTTTTAATTTTTTATAACAGGTTTTAGATCAGTCCCTTCCTCTTTAGAATGAAGTCTGCAAGTTAAAAAAAAACAGCAACCAACCAACCAACCAATATTGCATGAATTTTGTAATATTTTTCAACTTTAAAAAAATGTTAAAAACCCCAAAACTAATTTCAGGGCAGCAATAATCTTGCAAAAACAGGTAGGGTAACAAATAAAGCTTGAAGTCCAGTGAAATAATACATATTTCATATCACACCATTAACTGCTACTTTCTGTTAGGGACTTTGCCATTGGATCAGTGACTTGTTCTCTATTGAGTTTCTAATGCTAAGAGAAAGGTATTAATCTGATAGCTGTTGTATAGTATTAGTGACTTTCTACTTTGTTGGTGAAGTAAATTTTTACTATATTAACAAAAACATTCAAATTGCCATGGTAACTAGCCAAAATGACAAAAAAGCCCTCCACTCTTATAAAAATCAGTTGATAACTCTATATGGATTGTCTACTCAGTATAACTCCATTGTCTGTACCACTACCTACAGGTTTTTTTTCTGGGTTGTTTTTTTTTGTTTGTTTGTGGGGGGTTTTTTTGGGTTTTTTTTGTTTTGTTTTCTGTGGGGTGCAGTGGTTTCTTTTTAAATTGTTTGTTTGCTTTGTTTAGTTTTTTTCTGAAGCACTTAAGCCTCTCTTCTACTGTGGAGGTCAGTGCCCCCTGGAATAATATCTACACATTAATTATTTTTTTGATCAAGAAAATGTATATCTTAAGGGAGTGTTAATCATGGGCTAGTATGTTAATGATCCAGTCACTGCCAGTTTAAAAAACTCCAATGAGATATCAAGTTCTGTTAATGAATCAGCTATAAAATGTTACCAACTTTCTTTCTAAACATTTGCTCTGTTTCAATTCTTGCACTAATGGAAAGCTCTTCTTTGCATCAAGCACAACTGACTGACATGGTTTTTTTGTTTAGTCTGTAAACAGCATATTGGTTTTTTAGGTGAGAACTAAGTTAAAAGTTCAGTCGGTAACAAAGTTTAACAAATATTGAAGGAAATACACAAAGCACAAAATGTCACGTGTTCTCTGTAGCATAATTAATCAACATTTATTAATCTGTAATTGATGTGTAACTTTGCCAGTCATATAGGGATCACATAATCCAAACAGTACAGCTGTCCAACAGAGAAAAGTTTTGCTCAAGATTTTTCTTGGTGCAGCATGTTGTCATAGTGTGCAGTGAATGTTCCGAATTGCCTACTCATTCTGGTCTTCTGTAAATTGAAATACTTTCTGAAAGGGAGAATGACTAGTGAGGTAGGTAAGTTCAGTGACAGTTGTCATGCCACACAGCATTCTATTTTTATTACAAAATCTTGTTTTCATTTACCTACATTAAGTTAATATGGACTGAGTATATGTGCGCATGTGTATTTTTGTATGTGCAAACATGTGAAAAATACATGCTGTATTAATATACATTCCTCCAAACTCTGGCTTCTTACCATTCTTCCTGTTTTGGCTGAGAATCTATTTCTATCAGCTACCAGCTGGAACTCTTCTGTTATTCAGAAAGTTCCAAATTCCAGCTGTCATGGTTTAGGTCCAGTGCATAACTGAGCACCACGATGCCCCAAAAAAGGGCTAGTCAAAATAAGGACTGGGAGGGCTTCTCACCACTTAAACAGGTCACAGAAAAAAGACAGACTCATCATAAGGAATAAAAAAAAAAAACAAAAACCAAAACATTTTTAATTTATTACCAACATCAGAGTAGAACAAATGGGAGATACAACCAGATTTTAAAATCAGAACACCTTCCCCCACCTCTCCCTTCTTCCCGAGCTCAACTTTTGTTCCTGGTTTCTTCACCTTCCCCCTCCCCTTTGCCTTGAAGCGCA
>NW_010187595.1:8832-10989 GCF_000695765.1 Mesitornis unicolor | reverse complement strand
TCTTGCCACAGGTTGCAAAGGGGAAACCTGGGTTCTGCGTCCTCCTCCTCCTCCCACTCTTTTTTCTTTCCTTCAAACCGACCTTGGTGTTCTTCAAAGTTGTTCTCCTTGGGCCCCACTCCTTTCTCTGCTGCAGGTCTCTTCTGATGGTTATGGAGATCCCGGCTCTCTCTCTATTTTTTTTTTTGGGAGGGAGCTGCAACGGGGCTTAAGCTTAAATTGTGGTCGAGGCTGGCCAAGCTCAGCCGGGCAAGGCCAGGGCTGCACCACCTGCCCCTGGGGCCACCCTGGTCAGGGCCGGTGCCAGCGAGAGAGAGAGCAAGGCATGCCCTGCACCCCTCTTAAATACATGACTTCGCAGGGGCACTGATTGACTTGGCCCTGGTCAGAGGTGGGTCTGACAAAGGCAAAGTGGGAGCTTTTCAGGTAGCTTCTTAAAGGGCCATCTCCATAGTTCTTCCCCTGTTACCAAAAAGACGACCAATAACCCCCTCACAGAAAACCCTACACACCTGCTCAGAACAGCTTGTAAGTGTAAGGAAAGAACACCTCCTGGGTTTTCAGAAATTAGCTTCCAGTTAATAATAAGAACATTGCAAAATTTGAGAAAACAAAGTAAAATTGTCTGTTTTCTGATAACAGAGCTGATAGTTCTGAAACTTTCTGTGTTGAAATATATATGCTTCAACTCATTGGACATGGTTTATGAATTAGATTTTATGAATGGAAAGGAAAAACCTGACATAATACTAAGCTCAGATATCTTAATATTCTCATTTCTACATGGCTTTTCTTGGTCAGCTCCAATGTTGTTTGCTGAGGTGCTCTTTGCTCCATTGGAACAGACAGGAAGAGCCTGAAATTCAGAATTCCTTTGATTGACAGTTTCTCTTCTTTTCTCAAGCTGAAATTTTCCATGAAGAGATCTTTTACCAGTTTATTACCACTTTGTCTCTCCCATGGATTTTCACACATGCCTATTCCTTGCTGCTTCTGTCTCAAGAACACTTTTGTTAATGTCTTTCTTTGTATGGCACCTCTTGAGTGTTCTGTCCTTAAAATATTTCATTAGACTCTCACAAGTCCTACTGCATAACAGCCTTGTACAGATTGCCTTGCATTTTCCAGCAATGCTATTCTGCTCCATCTCTTTAGCTTGATGTATGTTGGGTGTTAGATTTCTAAGAGAAGGAGCTGTGACTAATTTCTTTAAGACATGTTCCTTTAAAGTAATAAAATTATACACAACATGTTTTTGTGAGACGTTACAAACTAATCATGGTAATGCATATATATTAAATTCTATGATATGATTTTTTAGTGTCTTCAGACTACATGACTAAATCTCATCTTATACACAACAGATATTATTTACCAATTCACGCTTATTACAGTGAGATGCAAGTATGCCAGTGTTACTGTCCAATGTTATATTTATCTTGAATATGAAAATGCTGTTATGGTTTAAGGGTTACCAGCCTGAAAGGGAAGGACAGATGGTGTATGTAGGATTCTGGGGGGTCTGAGACCAGTACTGTTCCCTCCCCTTTCCAGACACAGTCTATAAAAAAACCAAGGAGGCCCGAGGTTTTCGCGGGTTATTTCCTGTTGCATCTTGGGACGGCTGGGGCTATCTCCACATGCTCGGCAGCATTCACGACCACCCGCTTCCCGGCACCACTGTGGTCCCTGGTGACAAGTCACAGCAGTCGCAGCGACCACAAGGCACTGCTCGGACACTCCAGCCACGAGGCACTGCTCGGACACTTCCACTCGGGACTACTGGGATCGAGTTTTGTATATAGTTAAATATCCTTTGTCCCTTATTAATTCCTTTTCCTTTCCCCTGTTGTTTTTCATTAAACTTGTTGCAGTCTTAACTTCCAACCTTGTGCGAAGCATCTTTTTTCTCTATTCCCCTTTGTTTTTTAAATCCTCCTCTGGGAAGGTTAGGGGACAATAGAAAATCCTGCGGTCTGAGCCTTAAACAGAGACAGCTGATCTCCACAGAAATAACTAGTGTTATGGTTTAAGGGTTACCAGCCTGAAAGGGAAGGACAGGTGGTGTCTGTAGGACCCTGGAGGGTCCGAGATCAGTACTGTTCCCTCCCCTTTCCAGACACAGTCTATAAAAAAAACGAGGTTTTCAAGGGATTT
>NW_010187595.1:935-8695 GCF_000695765.1 Mesitornis unicolor | reverse complement strand
GGCGGCGGCCACAAGGCACTGTTTGGACATTTCCACTCGGGACTACTGGGATCGGGTTTTGTATATAATCATTCTTTGTCCCTTTTTAATTCCCTTTTCCTTTCCTCTGTTGTTTTTTTCATTAAACTTGTTGCAGTCTTAACTTCCAACCTTGTGCGGAGCAAATTCTTTATTATTATTATTCTCTCTCTATTCCCTTTTCTTAATCCTCCCCCTGGGAGCGGTAGGGGCAATAGAGAGAAAATCCTACTCTCTCTCTCTCCCTCTCTCTCTGACCCTTAAATGGAGACAACTAGGTAGTAGGTTTTTTTCTCTACACTTGTAAGACTGTATAAGTTCTATGATTATTATGCATATCTACACCTTTCTCAGAAGTCTCTTTTATAAGTAATGTCATGCAAAGTAATAGTTCTGTTGTCATCAGAGTTATTCAGTAGTACAGATTAGAAGCATAAATTATTGACATTCAGAATACTTTACAATTCATATCTCCTAACCTTTCAGCTTGTGAATTAGTATTTTGAAAACTAGTATTAAACCAGTGTAAGCCTTTCTTTCCACATTGCTTTTTAGCAATATTCAGAAAGTAAAAAATGTTTGTGAAGCTGAGTGTAGCATAAGAATAGGGAGTAATAGATCCTGTGTGAGAAAGCAAGCATGCATAAGCCATGGACACTTTAGCATATAACACTATATTTATTTTTAAGAAATAAAAGTGAGTTTTAATGGGCTCAGAAATCTTCATATTCTCTAAGCCTAGATAGTTGAAGGTAGGTATTACTTTTATCTTCAATACACTGCTTACTGCTGATAACAAAATGTTTTTTTATTATTTTAACTATGTCAACTGCAAGAGAAACATGTAGATGGACAATATGAGAAGTAGGAGTGAATTAATGCAATCCTTAATGTGTATTAGGTGTAGTGCATTTTCTCAGTATACCTCAGCAATGACGGTACTATGAATTTGTAAGGAAGTCCATGACATTACCAACATAATTCTCTTCTGAATTTGTGAGAGCAGTTGCTCAAAAAATAGATATTGATCTGTTTTTGAGTTCTTTTGTAATGCTTGCTTATCTTATATCTTGTTTTTTAGTTTTTGTAAAAATAGGTAATAAACCCAGCCATAAGTGTTTAGCGGACAGAACTCAGAAAAGAAGAGAGCATTGCAATTGATGTATCAGCCTGGAGACAAATATAAGATACCTTGTAGCAATAGTCCCAGGAATAAACAGAACAGTCTATTTCTTGTATCAGGTGAAGCACTTTGCAAACATGAAATTTTCAGGTACAAATAAATTCATTAGTCCTTTCTCATTTATAATATCTTCTCGTCATAGCATATGAATGTGCTGATAATGCCAGAGAGTTCCTGCATTTGTTACCTGATTTTTCAAAGGCTCCCTCAAGCTGAGTCATCAGTATCAGTACTTTCTGACTTTGCCTACAAATCCAAACATTTCCTTTTACCCAAGTCTGAGAGTCGAATAGGCCACATTTGTATGAGATCTGATGTTTTTAAGCTGATAACAAACATACACTTTCTGGAACAGGTAGCTTGTCACCTTTGTTGAGAAAAAAACCCCAACCTAAATGAAATTGAGAAAGTACATAATAGCAATAATCCTTTGACTTGCAGAATGTTCACATATATTTGCTGATGCATTTTTCCCTGATATTCACTGAAGGGTCTGACTTAGCCCAGCAGTGGGTTATCAGGTTTAATTTGTTTCCACGCATTAGTCTTTCTGCCGACATACCAGCTATTTGCAGTTGCCATCCGAATGAACAAGGTAATGAGTCACTTTTTTGGATGTGGGATTGGCTATATCACAGCAAAGCAGAGTTTCAGCATGGGCAGTACAAAATGTCATTTGTTCAGAAGGTATTCTTGAGAAAGATGACAAACAAAAGGCAACACCAGCATACTGCAGTTCTGTGGAGCTGCACTATATACACTCTTTGGCTAGGACGGTGCTAGAGACACTCAACAGAGTGTCATCTGCTGCCTCACACCTCCATTGCCTCCCACCAGGGTGTTTTATCACAAGCACCAAATAAGCTCACTGTTCAGGGGAAAGAAAAAAAATTACATTTATGGCCAGTGACTTCAAAAAATGTCGTCTTGGTTTAGTGTTACAGGATATTCTTCCACCACATACATGCACTTTTATGAGAAGAGAATTTCCAGAAACATGGTGACATTTTTAAATTCAACTCTTTACCCTAGCCAGAGACAGACTTTTTAAAAGAGCAAGGATAGATAGAATGAGGGGGAAATGTTTTAAACTGGAAGAGAGTAGATTTAGAGTAGATATTAGGAAGAAATTCCTTACTGTGAGAGTGGTGAGACACTGGAACAGATTGGCCAGGGAAATTGCGGATGTTCCCTCACTGAAAGTGTTCAAGGCCAGGTTGGACAGGGCTTTGGGCAACCTGGTCTAGTGGGAGGTGTCCCTGCCCATGGCAGAGGGGGTTGAACTAGATGATCTTTAAGGTCCCTTCCAACTCTAACCATTCTATGATTCTATGAATTAGCTTCTGCCATTTTCTCCACTGATTTTGCCCCCCCCAAGGTCATCTAATTAGTGCTACATTAATGGACTTACCACTTTCTCAAATGATCTTTGCACATGGTAGCTAATCACTAGACATTACCAATATTTCTGAGTAATTGAATAATGAAAAATAAAAGAGGAGAATTTCAAATCTAATTTTGAGAACCAAAAATGTAGACCAAAGTTCGTATATCTGATGGGCTTCTGGAGCAGGGGTGGAGGGGAGGGATTGAAAGGGTGTCCTGAAGACTCTTGCTACTGCCCTAACTGTAGTTTCTCAGATGACTTGATACACCTGTATTTTCTCAGACTACCTGATTCAATATTCAGTAACCTGAAGGATGATACAAAATTGTAACTGCTGCCAACATTTGTACCTCTCATTACCATGGCCATGCATGGCAATGAGGCAAGAATACCTTGTATTTTCAGGCAACATTCCTGTTCTCAGGTAAACTTGCTGATTTGGTTACACAGATTTGCTAGTACACAGAAAGAATTCTGATAAACTTGTGTCCATCAGGGTACACTCTTACCTTAGGTAATTCCCCTTAGTAACATTTCTTAAAATGTGTTGCTTTTCTCAGTTAGCATGGCATGAAGCAGCAGTAGCTGCTTCTCTGTTTCCAACTACCATTTAACCTCTTTAAAAATAGCATGATAGATTGAATATTTATTACATAAGCTCTAAGTGTCTATAAGAATTAGTGATAATTAATACTTTTTAATAATAAAATGTTATGGTGAGGTTAGTTTTTTGCTTTCACAGAAAAGTCATATTAGGAAATACATTTACGGGAGACAGAAAATAAAAGGATTTTTTATTAAGGTAGCTCAAACTTACCTGCAGAGAGTGCCCTAGCTGAACTCCATATCCTGTAAAATATCATGTTTTATTCATTTCAAATGAATGTATATGGAGTGTGCATATGGAAGATGCAACTTGTTTGGGAACCTGTTCTATAAAAGACACCATGAAGGAAATTATTCCTGACAAGTACCATGCCACCCTTCCTAAGCCAGAATTGTCAGATTTTAATTAATGTATTTTCATTTTCTTTAATTTTACTAAAAGGTTAATTGTTTTCTGAGGAGAAAAATTTTTTTTCCAAAGTTAAATACTATGTACCCTTCACTGATGGCAGCTAAACATGACATAGTTTCTTTCAGTCCTATATTACTAATACTGAAGAGTCCTCATCAAAAGAATAAATTCACTAAACAAGAGGAACAAAATGATAATTCTCAGAATTATGCCCTGTCTGCAGAAACAATGCAGAAATTAAACAGGAAAAGTACATCAGTGTAGTAAGCAAAGAATATCAGAGTAGGTACAGGGAGCTAAGTTACACATTGACTCAGAAAGTATAATTTTCCTGGGCCCTATTCATGGTGAAAGTATATACTCTTTTTATAGAGCAGTTGCAATTTAATAACCTAAAGTTAATATTAAACTAGCATGTAAAATTCATTACTAAGTTATTGTCAAGCTTTTATTGTTATTTTATTAATAAAAATAATCTTGTTTGTAGGAACTTTTGATTTTCAAGAGAGTTAAAGATGAGTTTTTAGTTGTCATCTTGATTTTCCTTAAGAAACTTAAGAATTCAGCCATACTGTTACTGTTAAATACTTTGTTTCAGTATAGATAGCTGAAAAATATTTTTGTTCAGGATGGATGCTTACTAAGTACTGTCTGCAAACAGCAAAGAGAAAATACAAGATATTCTTTTGAAATTGTATTAAATTTAAGCTGTTTGATTTCATTACACTAAAGTATGGCCTACCTAGATATCTGTAGTCTTCACTCAGCATTCTGTCAGTGATAAATAGTTCAGTTAGGAAGTCAAGCTTAGTAGGATTTTTATTTTCATTTACGTAAAAAGAGTTGAATCACCTTGCTGCTAAATTAATAAATGTCATTTTTAATGTCATTTGCCTTGCAAAAGTCTCAAACTAAAATTCTACATGTAAAAAATGACTTGTTAAGTAAACAGTTTTAACCACTTCACAGATCTGTTAATATATTGCCCTTTCTGCCTTATCAAGTAAAATGAAGTGAACTGATAAGTTTCTCATACATTAACTGTAAATTACACTTAGCTCAGCTAATAAAATGTTATTGTCACAGAACTGTTTTCCACTTCATATGCATTTGGGAGATTGAAATATAAATTATTGTAAGCTACCTATGTCTCATTATAGATGTCTGAGCAAATGAAATTTACATAGTAGAAAAAGAATGAAAGTATTCTCTCGGGATACCAAGATCTATCATTTTTTTGCAGCATACTGGTGGAATTTAAGAAGTAGAAAAAGATGGAGAAAAGCAGCCCTTAATCTTATTTGTTGGCTGTGCAATTCCATTTCTAGTTATGAAGCTTTCTTAGAGATTAATATTGCTCTGATTTGTTTCCCTGTTGGTTGTGGATGTCAACCAACATGCTGCACCTCTTTAAAGCCATAATAACAATGTCGAAAATGTAGTTAAAAAGAAAATTATATTGATGCTCTATATAATAGTCAATGACTTAAAATAAATCTGCATCTATTCTTCCTCCATTTTAGTCTAGACATGGTGCAGTTGAAGTTAGTATAAGTCTGTATCAGTGTGAGTCTTAGTTTTGAAAAGAAGTGGAAGTTGTTTTGCGGAATACACTTTAGAAATAGTGCCACACACGTTAATATATGTGTAGTAACTGTGCAGTAATTATGACAGTGAACTTCAGTAAAGCCTTTTGGCAAATGGAAGTCTTTAAGGCTGTCACAAGGAATGGAAAATATAGTTTGTAAACATTGAGGATGTACTCCTACAGTAACGTACAAATGTGGCGATTGACAGATAGGACACAGCTTGATGCAAGCAAAATGTCGGTTTATTGTGTCCAGTTGCTTCCTTCTATATGCTTACATTGGCAGCGTATTTTAAACTGATTGGTTCTTTAGCTTGCGGCTGCATTTGATTGGTCAGTGATACACTGTTACACTAACAAATACCTCTTGCCTTTCAGACACAGCCCCTGAGGCCTTTCTCAGCAGGGTGCCTGGAACTTGTTTTTCTCAGGGTTGAAATTCCTGTTTTTCGGGTCCTTGTTTACCCCTTTTATGGTCATGACTTGAGTAGTACTCAGAGTCCTGCTCTTCAGGCCTTGTCCTACATCTCCCCCTTCCTGTTGCACAAAAGGAACCTTCTTTGCAAGCATTGCAACAGACAGGGTAAAAAAAGGCAATGAAAGAATAAAACCAGCTAAAGCTTATACAGTCATCTTTAACAAACTTCTTAACCATCCCAATAGACCCATATACCTATTTTTATCAAAACTAGACACCCAACCATAGTCTCAAATTCTTTTAAAGTAACAAGAGTCAAAGTCTGATCCTATCCAGGTGCACCGAGGCTCCCTCAGTGTCTTAGTTGTCAGCGTCTCAGTTGTTCGCAGTCCCAGAGAGTTCAGGAATTTGTTGATCAAAGAGATGATGCGAGTCATCACCAGATGATTGTGGTAGGGATTCATGGAAAGGTCATACGTTCTTCGCCTGAATCCACCTGGGGCCTTTCTCTGTGGAGACACAAGCATAACCTCTTCCCCACATAACAAGAGGATATGGTCCCATGATTTTACCTGTTTCTGGATCCCGAACCAACACTGGAGCTTTAATTCGTGCTTCAAGTGAGGCATTCACATTAAAACATTGAACTATTGGAGGATTGTTATATGTTAAAGAACAATTCAAAAAGTTAAAAACATATATTTTCTGTAGTCGTTCCTCAGGGGTGGCAGTACCCAATCCCCCTTTCTGTTGTTGCAGTAAATGCTTCAAAGACTGGTGGGAGCGTTCAATCAGAGATTGACCTGTAGGGGAATGAGGAATACCGGTAATGTGAGTCACACCCCAGGAATCGAGAAAGGCTTTCAGTGCTGTTGAGACATATGCAGGACCGTTGTCCATTTTTATTTTCGAGGGTATGCCCAAGGTGTCAAAAGCATGCATCAAATGTTTGCGTACATCACGTGCTTTCCCTCCCGTGTGGCAAGAAGCAAACAAAGCACCTGAAAAAGTGTCAATAAAGGAATGAATATATTTCAATTCTCAAACAACCGCAGTCAGCTACACTATCTGGAGAGAACCCAGAACGGTCTCTATGTCCGAGACCAGCATCCATCCAGATCAGCATCCCATCGTCCACGCTGATCATCCCACCACAAGGTGACTGATTTGTGCAATTTTCCAGACCCGTCCGTAAATGCAGTAAGGGGTTGTAATGGCTGATCGCTCCTTTTTGGCCTGGATATTAAATGAAAGTCAACATTAAGCAGCTTATGCGAAGGTGTGTGGGATGTGAGTTGACCTGTATAGTCTGCCAATGCCATAAACAAAGGCATCTGATTGTTGATAAAGCCTTTGTAAATACATATTTGTTACAGGTAAACAAATACAAGCAAAGTCTACTCCTGATAATGTTAACAAGCGTTGCCTGGCTTTAATTATCAAAGAAGCAAACATTTCATGCTGCGCCGAAATGGTTCTTATAGATTGATTTGGCAAAAAAACCCATTCAATAATTAGCAGTGGGTCTGATTTCAAAGGATCCCATTGAAATATTAGTACATGAGGCTGTCGAGCGGGGTTTAAAATAATTAGGTAAAAAGGTAATTCAGGAGCCCACTGGTGTACTTGTCTGAGAGTAATTGCTGTAGCAACTTTTTGCAAAGAGTCAATGGCCTCAGGACCAAGAGTGAGAGGGGAACGCAAGTCAATATCTCCTTTAAGTAGTTCGAATAAAGGACCTAGGTCCACATTAGAAATTCCTAACAGCGATCGGACCCAATTGATTGTTCCCAACAATTTCTGCATATCATGCAAGTTTTTTTTGTCTGTCTGTATCCGTACAGGTTGAGGAACTATAGTCTGGGCCCTGATACACCAACTTAAGTATTTCCATAGGGGTATCTTTTGAACCTTTTCTGGCGCAATACAGAGACCTGCTGAATTAATAGCAGTTGTGACAAGGGCTACAGCTTCCTCCATGACCTCGTGATGTTGTGCGACCACTAGGATGTCATCCATGTAATGATACAATAAGACACCAGACATTGCAGTTCTAACAGGACTAAGTATTTTAGCTACATACCACTGACAAATTGTAGGGCTGTTCTTCATTCCTTGTGGCAGCACAACCCACTGGTACCTTTGCAA
>NW_010187595.1:0-745 GCF_000695765.1 Mesitornis unicolor | reverse complement strand
TTGTGTTTCTTAATAACAAAAATAGGTGAATTCCAAGGGCTAGTGGAAGGCACAATATGCCCCTTCATTAGCTGCTCCATAACCAATTCTTGGAGGGCGCGAAGCTTTTCCAGTGGTAGGGACCACTGATCTACCCAAATAGGGGTATCGGTTTTCCATGTTAACTTTAGGGTGTCGCGCACTTCAATGGCCCCATCTAAAAATGGGTCTGAATGTCCATTCCCCACTGTGATAGCACATCACATCCCCACAGAATCACGGGAACGGGTCCCGTCTAAAAATGGGTCTGAATGGACATTCCCGACTGTGATAACACATCACGTCCCCACAGAATCATAGGAATGGGTAACACAAAGGGTTTAACAGAGGCTATATGCCCCTCCGGACCTTGGATTTGGATTAATTCCAGACTTTGGTGGCTATTACCAGTTCCCCCAATTCCAGCCAATGCTTGGGAAACATTAGCTAGAGGCCATTGTGGAGGCCACTTAGCCTGAGAGATTACCGTAACATCAGCACCAGTATCAATAATTCCACTTAGCACTACTTGCTGTTTTCCACGGATAAGGGTACATTGACATATAGGTCGCTTTTGAGAAATAGATTGCACCTATATAATTTGAAGATTCCCCGTACATCCAAATCCTCCCCTCCTTTTACAAGGTTGACTAGGAATGGGGGAGTTAATCCCTGCTGGAATCAATATTAATTGCCCTATATGGCTACCTTTAGGTATTGTGCAGGG
>NW_010187594.1:0-13497 GCF_000695765.1 Mesitornis unicolor | reverse complement strand
AATAAAGAAGTGCCTGCTTATCTGCAACCGTTTAAGTAAGTTTTTCTCGTCGTGCTTGGACCTCATCAACAGTTTTGGCGACCTCGACAACATCAGCAAACCAAGAAATCAGAAGAAAAAGCTTTTACATATTATTAACATAATAGACAACGAAAGGTTGATGCCATTTTGTTGCTGAAGAATTACTGTTGGATTGATGAACTTTTGCAACATAAACTTAAAACATTTTTGTAAAGCAGTTCTCATAGAATACGATAAAAACAGACCCTGAAGAACAAATACTCTTACCATTCCAAAATCATGTATTGTCCAAATGAAATAAAATGAAAGTAATTAGGTGATCACTTCACATGTGTCTCGCTATCGGCATTTTAGTATCATACAAATATTCTATGTAATTAGAGCTTATCAATAGACACTGCCAAATCAACAGAAAGCTCCATTTTGGATTCTGTGTTGTGGAGAAGAAAAGGAGGGAAGATTAATTCTTCCTTTTCTTTATTTCATCTGCACTGAAGCATATAGCAGAAGACTACTTGATAGGTCTTCTCGTGCTCTGCAAGCCTAACAGAAGAGATCACAAGACTAGGGAGATAATGAGATAGAAATACAGAATAAATTCTTAAAAACTGTATAGACATATTCTCATTTGCAACAAACATCCCTCTAATTTTTTTTTAAGACTTTACTGTAAACTGCTAAAGAATAACTTGCTGACATCTAGTCTAAAATATTTTATTCTGTGCTGGCAGAATGACTTTGTAACTGTTAAAATTCACAAACACTTTTACTCACACTGAGAATGACACCACTGAGGTTATAAATTACAAGATAACTCTCAGGGGAAGGAAGACTGCATCTTCTTTTTTGTTCCTACCAGTGCTCTTTTGCTTGATTTCTTCCCCCTGCCAAAAATCTCTTTTCGTTTTTTTAATAAAAACTGAACTGGTCTCCTCCATATCAAAAGATACTCTACCTCCCAACATGCCATCACATTTTCCTCCTAAACTCACTAAATCTACTATTTTGAAGCAGTGCCTCAAATTCCTCTTTTCCAGCTCAGTCTAAGGCAATAATCTACCCATGTATGAGCAATAAGAATTTAGTAATTTAGCAACACTATAATACAAGAGAAAAGGCCAAAAGGTTTGTGCTGAATATTTCTCAGATCTGCCACACATCTGTCACACATATCATATGGAGCTCACATTTGGCAGACTATCATTCCTGACTTCATCTCCCAATGAATTCTCTTATATTAGTAAGAAGTGAAGGTAGAAATGTACATCATATAATTCTCGGGGGGGGGGAAATAAAAGTACATTGAGGTGAAAGCCACGATTTAATAGGTTTTGATTTTATATTTTGTAATTTCCCATCTTCCACTAAGTAGATAAGATATATCTTTGTAGTACACAATTCTGTAATCAAGGTCTCCTTTCTCTATTCTCGAGCCAGACAGCCCTCAACTCTCTCTTGTTTCAAATAAACTAGTTATAAAATTTCACAGAACTAATGAAAGAAGAACTGAGATTAAAAGTCAATCAGTCTCTGTGAAAATGCACAGCCAAATCTACCAACTATAAAGCTGTGGCCTTCTGGGCTGCAAGTGCACATTGACAGCTGATGTTGAGTTTTTCATCGACCAACACCCCCAAGCCCTTCTTCTCAGGACTGTTCTCAAGCCACTCTAAGCCTGTATATGTGCTTGGGATTGCCCTGACCCAGGTGCAGGAACTTGCATTTGTCCTTGATGAAATTCATGAGGTTGGCATGGGCCCACCACTCCAGCCTGTCCATGTCCCTCTGGATAGTGAATAAACTGTATGGTTATGAACGTGCTGTGTTGTTACAGCTTACTTTCATTGGGTAAACAGAATGGTTTATTGAAAATAGAATCATAGAATAGAATCATAGAATGTATTGGGCTGGAAGGGACGTTTAAAGAACATCTAAGCCAACACCCTGCAGTAAGCAGGGTCAGTGTTCCTAGCTCACATTGCTCAGAGCCCCATCAAGCCTGATCTTGATTATCTCCAGGGATGGGGCCTCCACCACCTCTGTTATGGCTTAAGGGTTGACAGCCTGAAAGGGAAGGACAAGTAGTGTCCGTAGGACCTTGGGGGGTCCGAGATCAGTACTGTTCCCTCTCCTTTCCGGCCACAGTCTATAAAAAACCGAGGAAGCCCGAGGTTTTAGTGGGCTTTTCCTGGCTTCCAGGGCTGCTTCCTGTCGCATCTCGGGACGGCTGAGGCTACCTCCACGTGCTCAGCAGCATCCACCACCATCTGCTCCCAGCACCACTGCAGTCTCTGGTGATGAGTCACAGCAGTCGTAGCAGTCACGAGGCACTGCTTGGACATTTCCACTCGGGACTACTGGGATCGAGTTTTGTATATAGTTTAATATCCTTTGTCCCTTATTAATTCCCTTTTCCTTTCCCCTGTTGTTTTCATTAAACTTGTTACAGTCTTAACTTCCAACCTTGTGCAAAGCATCTTTTTCTCTATTCCTTTTTATTTTAATCCTCCCCCTGGGAGGGTAGGGGACAATAGAGAGAAAATCCTGCTCCCTGAGCCTTAAATGGAGACAACATCTCTGGGTAACCTATTCCAGTGATCTACTTGTTCCAGTGATCTATCTCTTACTGATTTGTAAAGTACTATCATATTGCTGGAACTTAGCTAACAGTAAGCATTTTTACTTTTATATCAGTGTGATGTCATGAACATAACCAACATAGTGCTGTGTCATACTAATTTTTAATTAATTTCTATCAAAGCTTACCAATAATTATGATAGACTTCCAACAGTTGCAACCTTTAAACCATATCTAGATTGTAATTTACATGTTACAGATGTATCAGAAATTATAACTTTACTATGGAAAAAGAAGGTTTCATTTATTTGGGTTGAATCATAGAACACGAGTTAAACTCATAATTCCATTTGTCTATAAAATCTCTGAATTTCTAGCAAATGCCTTCTGCATTCAAACATCACCTAAAAGAGACAAATATAATTCACAAAGAACAAAGAAATATCTTCATCATCATCTTAGCACTCTTATATTTTCAGTATATAATTCTGCTGTATTTTTACTTTCTTAAACACTATGCTTCTGCTCTTGAGGAGGAAAAATGTTGTGAGAACTCAGATGAAACTCACTTGATTTCAGATGGCTGTAACACATTGTCGTGGTTTAGGCCCAGTGCATAACTGAGAACCGCGATGCCCCCCCTCAAAAAAACTAGTCAAACTAAGGACTGGGAGGGCTTCTCACCACTTAAACAGGTCACAGGCAAAAGACAGACTCATCATAAGGAATAAAAAAGACCAAAATTTTAATTTGTTACCAACATCAGAGTAGAACAATGGGAGATACAACCAGATGTTAAAATCAAAACACCTTCCCCCCACCTCTCCCTTCTTCCTGGGCTCAGCTTTTGTTCCTGGTTCTTTCACCTTCCCCCTCCCCCTTTGCCTTGAGGTGCAGGGGGATGGGAGTGGGGGGTTGCGGTTGGTTTTTCACACCACATGCTTCTCAGGAGTAGGAAAAAATACCTTCAGTCCAGTCTCTCTCTCTCTGCTTCCATGTGGCCCCCTTTCCATAGGGGAAAAAAAGGGTCCTCAAAAGTCCAATATGGGTCTGCCCACAGCTGCAGTTTCCCTCACACACAAAACTGCTTCAGCCCAAGTCCACAAACTCCAATCTGGGTCTGCCTATGGTCACAGTTCCCTCATACAGTCAACCCGGCTCTCACCATGGGTTGCAAAGAGGATACCTTGGTTCTGCGTCATCCTACTCCTCCCTCTCCTTTCTTTTCCTTCAAACTGACCTTGGTGTTCTTCAAAGTTGTTCTCCTCGGATCCCACTCCTTTCTCTGCTGCAGGTCTCTTCTGATAGTTATGGAGATCCTGGCTCTCTCTCTCTTTTTCGAGATGAAGCTGCAGCAGGGCTTAAGCTTAAGTTGTGGTCGGGGCCGGCCAAGCCCAGTCGGGCAAGGCCGGGGCTGCACCACCCGCACCTGGGGCCACGCTGGTCAGGGCTGGTTCCAGAGAGAGAGCGAGACATGCCCTGCACGCCCCTTAAATACATGAATTCGCAGGGGGACTGATTGGGCTTGGCCCTGGTCAGAGGTGGGTCTGACAAAGGCAAAGGGGGAGCTTTTCAGGTAGCTTCTTAAAGGGTCATCTCCATAGCCCTTCCCCCGTTACCAAAGACACAACCAAAAACTCCTCACAGAAACCTAATACATTCCACCCCTTGCCACTGAAAATTGTGTATTCAAGAATTATCAAAAATTCACCTAAATAAAATCAAACTTCCCCACATAACATTTAGAACAATATTATCAGGGCAATTTATACACAAAAACCACGCCTGGTCCCTTCACCACCATGAAAATAAAATTCCTTATGATCATGCAACATTTTGACATTGTCCAATCCGTATTTTGCCTGTTACCTCTCCCAATTAAATATCCTTATCTTGAAAATTGAGCCATGCTCCACATTGGACGCCAATTTAACCTGTTCCATTTAGGGCTCACGCCAAGCCCAGGGAGCAGGATTTTCTCTTTATTGTCCCCTACCCTCCCAGGGGAGGAGTAAAAAAAGAGAATAGAGAAAAAAAAGATGCTTCACACAAGATTGGAAGTTAAGACTCTAACAAGTTTAATGAAAAACAACAGGGGAAAGGAAAAGGGAATTAATAAGGGACCAAGGATATTTAACTATATACAAAGCCCAATCTCAGCAGTCCCAAGTGAAAGTGTCCAAGCAGTGCCTCATGGCTGCTGTGACCACTGTGACTCGTCAGCAGGGACCGCAGTGGTGCTGGGAAGCGGATGGTGGTGGATGCTGCCAAGCACGTGGAGATAGCCCCAGCCATCCTGACATGCAACAGGAAGCAGCCCAAGAAACCAGGAAAAAGCCCGCAAAAACCTTGGGCCTCCTCGTTTTTTTATAGACTGTGGCTGGAAAAGGGAGGGAACAGTACTGATCTCGGACTCCCCAGGGTCCTACAAACACCACCTGTCCTTCCCTTTCAGACTGTTAACCCTTAAACCATAACACACATTTATTCATTACTATTAGAAAAAAAAGAATCTTTTGTAGCTAGACCAAATGTTTCATCCAGTTTTTCAGAGCATTGTTTGTCACCAGGTTATCAATCACAACAGTTTTTCAGCTTGATATTAGCATCTGAGGTACATATCTGCGAATAATACAAAACTTGGAAGACTAGTTGAAACACCAGGTGGTTGTGCTGACATTCAGAGGGACATCAACAGGCTGGAAATATGGGCAAACAGCACCCTCATGATGTTCTCCAAAAGGAAATACCAAGTCCTGCACCCTGGAGACTAACACCTCGCACCAGTATATGCTGGAGACCAAAAGGCTAGAAAGCAGCTTGGCAGACAGAGACCTGATAGGCCTGTTGGACAACAAGCTGACCATGAGCCAGCAATGAACCCTTGTGGCAAAGGAAGCCAACAGCATGTGGGGCTGCATTAGGAAAAGCATTGCAAACAAATCAAGGGAGGTGATCCTTCCCCTCTAAAGAGCCCTGGTTGAGATCACACCTGAAGTGAAGAGTCCATTTCTGGTCTCTGACCAGACTTACATGGACTTCCTGAAATGAGTCCAGCACAGGTCCATAATGATGACAGAATAGGATTATGCATTGAATGAAGGTAGAGTGAGTTAAGACTGTTTAGCCTCAAAAAGTGAAGGCTTAGGGGGATTTTATCTACACTTGTAAGTAACTGTTTTGAGGGAAGTGGAGAAGATGGAGTCATACATTTCTCAGAGGTGCCTAGTGAATGGAGAAGAAGGGAAGGGCACAAATTAAAATAAGATATTCCATTTTAGCAAAAGAAAACCACTTCTTTTATTTTTTCTGGTGGGGACAGTCAAACAATGGAACAGGTTTCCCAGAAAGGTTGTAAGTCTCCATCTGTGAAGATACTAAAAACCTGACTGGACAATATCCTGTACAACCTGCTCTGGTTGACTGTGCTCTAAGCAGAGAGTTGGACTAGATGTCCTCCAGAGATCCTTTCTGACCTCAGCTATTCTGTGAAATCAAGCAGAAAGCAGCCTTCCAGGGAATGATCGGACAGACAACCTGTGGAATCTAAAGGCCATGACGAACCTTATTTCTTCCTTCTCTGCATGTTTTTTCTCAATTAATACAAGCATGCAGTAATATGCATACATATAAATAAAAATATGATCCAAACCTCTAAAAAGCAAGTTACATAGGCCAGATGTGAATCATATCACTTAGTACAGAAGAATGCAATCAAGTATGTTGTTAATGACTGCGGTATAAAAATCCTCCTCTATAAAAAGTGGAGTGTGACAGTTTACAGACTAAGGATCCCAAACATAAGCATGTACATTGAAATCTTTACAAGAATAGTTCTTTTACTGAATAAGAATTGATAAGAAAATTTAACTCTTCAAAGCAATACTTCCAAAATAAATTAGCAATTTTACTTGCATTGAAACATGTAAATTGCATGCTTTCACATCCTGGTTCGTGTATCCAGATTTAATTATCAGTCAGAACACAACTGTTCTACCCAAGAATGTTATTTGTTATATCAAGAAATACTTTATTTATTTCCTGAGAATGCTGCAGAATTTACTACTGAAAGGAAAGTACTGCCTGAAGGATGTATTAAGATCTTAATTTTCTGTGTGTTTGTTCACTGTTACATATCTAAGGTAAGTGGGATACAGGGAAAACAAGGAAAGGTGGGTACCCTTCTGTATCATATCAAGTAATTTCATGAATTTAACTATAAATGCAGTTATACATCTCTAAGGGTTCCTAGAATATATAAATAAACCAAGCAATAAAGACAGCACAATGTAAAACAACTGCAAAGCAAGATTTATGGAAGCATATATGGCTTGCTCAGAATAATAGAGTCCAAATTCTATAAAAACAACAATCTTCAGAGAAACTTAAAACTTTTTTTTCTACCATTGAGGGGAAAAAAGGAAGGAGAAGGGGGAGAGAGGTAGCAACAAGTAAATAAAGCTGGTATAACATGAAAAATTAAGTCTATGCTTAAAAACAGAATTTAAAGACCAGTGTACATCGCTTTTATGGAAAACAGATGTAGCTATCTAAACTTTATTATGGGGTTTGATTCAATTATTTCTTAAATATGCTCCTTTAAAGATTTACCTCAACAGTTATGTTCAGAGGATATTCTCAGGACAGGGTTTTTAAAAGAAAATATGCAACTTTTAATTTTTATTTCAGTGATCATCCAGTGGTATTTTAGAAGGAAGAACTACACTGCATTTTATTTACAGAGACTGAACTCAGAGGGACTGGTGGGAGCTGGAGAGGAAAATATAATTATACTTCTTCAAGCTCAGCATACAAAATATCCTTCATTTGAAATTACAAAATAAAATGTTACTCAGTTAGTTATGCAGATGTTTTAACATATTATCATTTTTAATTTTATAAAAATATTAAAGAAAAACAAAACAAAACAAAAACAAAAAAAACACTGAAATTTCTCTTTTGATTCCAGGCAGTTCCAAAGGTTTTGCTATTCTTCCGGCTTGTGCTCTAATGAAATTGGGCCCTGTGAAATTCTGGTATTTATTTTGATGGGGATATTTATGCCTCCCTCACATCATGCATGGATTAATCACAGCTTTCTTAGCTAGGCCTCATTGCTTTACATGCATATTGCTTAGAGCATTATCATCTTATCCATCTGACCTTTATTAAGCCAAGTAGTGCAATCCGTTATGCATTCTAGATACGCTATAAAGAAAAAAATCTTAAAAATCTTAAATAAATTATATCAGGTGACCAAATGCAGCACCACATTGTCTTCTACTACTCATTTCATGCACAGATCAGTCATTTGCTGTCAGGATTTTAAATCAGCATCAATGGGCTGGACAAGGTGTCAGCTCCCTCTGAAACTTCCTCAGAAGACTGTGTAGCTTTGTAGCACAGTTCAGTATGCTGTTGTCATTAATTATTAGAGGACAAAATTTTGTATTAAGCTAACAAAGGTCACAGGACTTGCACTGTTTTGTGTGAACTTGTCTTGGCCTGCCTGGAGATTTATTTTACAGTGTGTTTAGCTTTAAACTGGAGGAGGGTAGATATTAGGAAAAATTCTTTACTGTGAGGGTGGTGAGACACTGGCACAGGTTGCCCAGGGAAGTGGTGGATGCCCCCTCCCTGGAAGTGTTCAAGGCCAGGTTGGACAGGGCTTTGGGCAACCTAGTTGAGTGGGAGGTGTCCCTGCCCGTGGCAGGGGGGTTGGAAATAAATGATCTTTAAGGTCCCTTCCAACCTAAACCATTCTATGACTATATGAATCTCTATGAATTCATGATTCCCTCTCTGTCTTCCCTGCAGGCCCCTTTTAAGTACTGGAAAATTATTTTCTAAATGTGATTCTTAAGTAAGGTAATTGTGTGAAGGAAGTCTTAGCCCCCAATTTTCTAAGAAGGTTAAAAAAAAAAAAGAATAAATAACTTGCTGGAGATCATGCAGAAGTCTCTGATGGAAATGAATCAGATCATCTTGTCTCTAAATTAAGCATTTTGTCCTCAAAAGATTTTCCTTCACATTTCATTGTGAATGACATGAATGGCACAAATGACAACGCATAGTTTGTTTCAAACATGAAAAAATAGAGCATATAATATATCTGGATTTTTACTTAGTTTTAGTCTCTGGTTAATACTCATTGTGGAAAGGAGAGAAAGCTGAACCAGTTCCTAACTCTCATTAATACTAGTTGTGGAACAAAGCCAAGGCTGAATTAACTCTTGCTGTAACATTAAGAAAAAAAAAGAAAATTATGTAGCGTGCCTTAAACCAGATTAGAAGACTAACTAATCAAATACGTAGGTCCAAGGCAATGAAACTAAAAGGAATAAAGTAGTCTTTTGGTGCTATTTGCAAACAGAAAAATAATTAAAATATTTGTCATTAAGTATATCATATTTACTTTGTTTAACTCTATTTCAATTTAATAACAGTTATATCTGAAAAAAAACTGAAAATGCCGTTTATTTTATACACATGCTTTGACACATAAAATAAGACACAAAGCACATCTGACTATAAAAAAACCACAACAAACAATAAAAGAACTAGGAAAGTATTTTAGGTCTTGAGGTATTTTTTACTACTATTTTTTTTGCCTACTTCTTTAGGGTGTTATATAATACAGGAGGTATTATGATTCCTTTGGCAAGCAATCAACCTCTTGTATATGTTAATTATAAAGAAAACAACTGACTAGCTTTGCTGACAGAGTATAAACCTCCGACCTGGCTCTTGCTATTTTAGAACCAGCCTGGGATCTAAGAGGACAGGTTCATCTGCACAGGCAGATTCATAAGCTTTGGCTATCACCTGTCTTACATTTAAGCTGCCACGGCTGTGACAAAACAGTGTCTGTTCCTCTGTGTTTCCCTGGCTGTTCACCCGACTCTCACACCACTGCCTAGCTCGTGCGTGCAAAAGCATTTTTGTGGCAGTCCAGGGAGCTAACAAGGGGCTGATCCGGCTGAAGAAAATCCCAACAAAGTGCCATTCTCTGTGTTATTCAGTTGCTTCAGCTCCCTGACACGCCCAACAAAATGTCTTCATTGGCTATATTAAAAGAAGTGGGAAATAGGCCAGGAGGAGTGACAGGGGACAGTCAGTCAGAAATTGCAGTTTTTAGTAGTGCTGTGTGAATGCAAGTCAGATGACATTTTTGAGAGTTGTTCCTGTGGAAACTGAAAAAGTGTTGTTTTCCTGTACTTTTATGGCTGGGAGTTACACATTTATATCGCCATCAATATCTCCCATCCTCATCTATGTGAAGAAAAGCAAGCACCATTAAAAACAGATTTACTGAATGTAACAGTGAACTAATTCCAAAACTTGCTGTTTGTACAGAGTTCCCAACCAGAGACAGATTGTAAATTATTTCTCTGAATTATACATTAGTGTTTTGTGATTAATGAGCTATTTAATGTTTTTACTTCTACTGGAGGAGGAAGAGCAACAAATCCTTGTGCATAATGTACTTAGTTGTAGATGTAATCAGACTTAAAACTGTATTTACAGATCAATTTTTGTTCACACCATATAATCCTCATCCTCAACTGTGGTGACTGAACACCACCATCCATGGTCCCCCTGGGCCAAGTTCGGCTCTTTGGAGCAGGAGGACACTACCCCATGGCCCACTCATGCAGCCTCCCTCCATGCTGCCAAGGGAGCTGCGAGTCTAGGGTCTGTGGGGCCAGGGCCTAGTGGCACTGACCAACCATGGGGGAGTGACTCTTGCCTCCTGAGGGTAAGCCAGCAATGTCTTGTACACATGGTGGTGTGGGCCATGCTCAGGAAATGTGTGGAAATAAACCTGAGCATGCCAAAAGCTGAGAAGGAAGGAACTTCCATTGTCAGGGGACAGTCTCAGGGTGCTGATGCCTTGGTGAAGACCAGAGCTGCAGTTATGAGACCAGAGAAGCCAGATGAGAGTGAGCACCCTGCCAGGGGAGAGGAGTAGAGGCTGAAGGGTGGGCATCCTCCAGGGACAAATCACCATCTGAATTCTGTTATTAATTAGATTTTTTCATATTTGTTAGATAGCTTGGACTATTAGGCTGTGAAAGGATTAATTGGATTGATGAAGTTCTTGGTACTTTCTAGATATATTTGTACAAAAATGCATATACTAATGATAAGTGTGTGGCTTCTTTCCTTTATCCCATGCCAAGACTCTCTAGTTCAACAGGCTTTCTGGCTCAGGGCAGATTTTTATTTTACACCCTATGTGGACTATGCTGTCCCCACTCCTGATGCCCTTCTGAGGCCTTGAGATACATGAGAAAAAAACACAAATACAAAACCAAGAAAATTTGCCAAAAACCACACACTGTTTTTTTAAAGTCTCAGTGAAGATTACTAGCAGACCTCATGAACATAGACTTAATAATATGGAAAGAAATAATAAAAACCATCTACAGAAATTATTTATTTTAAACTCCGAATTATCAAAATAAGTTGTTTCTCCAGAATTATTCTAAGTAATTTTCTCATGCTGTGTCTGTACAGTATCCAGTCCAAGGAGAAATCCCTGGCCTCCAGGTGAAATGGTGCAGTGTGGCTCACAGCGCTGTTTCTCATTGTCTTCTGCTTTTGTAGTGGCCATTTCCACTCTACATAATCCTCGACTTCTCTGGAGCTCATGGGGCAAGTCTATGGCCTTACAAAAAGGATTTTTTTTCTTCTGTTTTAAGGGCTTGAAATATTTCTAGAGTATTATCCCCAACACTGTTTTACTAAAGAGCATTTAGGAATTGTGTAATATGTATTCCATGCCTTGGAATCTGATGTGAGAGGGTTTTGAGGCTATAAAGCGTGTTGAGACAGTATTGGAGAAGTGTAACAGTTAAACATAGTGTGGCTATATTCATGTTACCTGTAGAAAGCAGTACTTGGTTCAGGCTATCCCCAGAACTGTGGTCAGATTTGTCTTGTGAGGAACTATTTGGTTAGTTCTGAAAGAGAACTTTTAAAAAAATATATGTGCAGGTACATAATAAGCACACCAAGACAATCTGGGAAGGTAAACTATCTCAAAAAAAGCACAAGTTAAAAATTTATACTTTTGTTTCCCAAACAGCCAAACTAAAAGAAAGAAAAAATGATAGCTGCCTGAGGCCTGAGCATCAAAACTTCAATCTTTAATCAGAATTTATAAAGAATTAAAGATCTGAGGTAGAAGAGACCACTGAAAGCATGATGAGAAGAAAGCAAATATTTTCAGCTAGATTATAGAAAGTAAATTGGAGTATTCTCTGTTAGTAATACAGTATTATATACTTCCTATGCACCCCAATAGGAGGTGTTTCTGCAAACAACGACATAGTTTGGGTTGGGTTATACATTGCATATAAAGGAAATCACAAAGATAATTGGTTTAAAAACACCAACCTATTAACACATTAACTGGTAATACAGTGTAGCTGTAGTATATGAAATTTATTTTAACTATATGCATCTTTAGAGAAAGTCTCTAAATTTATTTTAAGAATTAAATTATTTTTAATTTATATACATACCTGTCATGGTAATTTTCAATTAAATATCCTTATGATATATTCTGCTTAAAACTGTGTTGGAAGGAAAAGTTATTAAAAGGAAATCTTGTAATAGTTGTGTAAATCTAATTAGACTTGCATATAGTTTTGTTTTCTACTTGTTTTTTAGTGCAGCAGGAACGAGAGGCAAATTAACTCTTTTGCCACTTTATTTTGGAATAAAGATGCTTTCATATTTCATACATTAATCATAAATAAGATCAATCTGAAATAACAATTTACCTACTCTGTAAAGTGTTTACCTTTTGTTAATCTCTGGCTGTATATTCACAAGAGCAGAAGGAAAGAAAAGAAATATCAAAAACAAACATATAAAGGCACACCTGACAGGAGTTTAGAGGGGGTGGGATATTACAATCTCTTCTAGTGAACTTTAAGAGAACTCTGTTTTTGTGATACTGCGCAAAGAAGACTGTAACTGCAAGATATTCCATGTTTTATTTGTACCGATTTGGCTGCCTTAAAAAAAAAGTCAACAGCAGCCACCATGTTAGGGTAAATAAATTCCTTAAGCAGAAAAACACAGCTGGTCTTTGAAAATATGATCTAGGTTATTCAAGGCTGCAGTTTCGATCCTTCAAAGTTTTCTTTTTGCCATGTGTTTAATTAACACTCTGTAGTCATGGAAACTTCAAGGACCTGTAATTGTTCCTCACAACCATGTTTAATAGACTGGAAATAGCATGTCATGATCTTTAATTTCTAATCTGCTCTGAATTTCATCAACGTTCTTCATCATTAATGTCTTCCCCCCTCCTTTGCTCTGCAGCCCATGACCTGTGAAACTGGTGTTCAGAGCAACAGCTGCTGCAGGCTTCCTTGCAGCAGGCCCCAGCCAATACTAACCTCTGATTCCACAGCATGTAATCTCCACAGTGCAAGGTCACAGGCTTCTTGCCTTCCTTTTCCATTCATTACCTGTGGCATCAGAGCCTCAGAGAGCAATTCCCTTTCTCTCTTACTTGGTGTTTTGAAGTTCCAAATATTTGCTGTAATTTAGCGATTTAGTTAGAGAGCATCAAAAAAATGCAGCTTTATTGTTTAAACAGCAAAGGTTCTTAGTATGCAGCTTTAACCAGCAAAGAAGGAAACAAAAGGATGTCAGACCTTCATTCAGTATTTCCTTTCCTGTGGAAATCCAGGGAGATAATTACTCGGAGTCCCAGACTCTAAGATGGGAGCTGAGCTGACAGACAATTCCATCAAGAACACAAGCGACAAACTAGAAATTATGTATATACCCATAGGCAGTGCTAATTTTGGGGATGAGCCCTTTACAAAGTAAAATTGCCTACTAAAAGCTGGCTGAGGTCATTGCTGGACCACTCT
>NW_010187593.1:1423-9667 GCF_000695765.1 Mesitornis unicolor | reverse complement strand
ATTTATATGTCTGGTTGTGCCACTGCTGGAGCACTCCGTAGGTTAGAAGGAAATGTAGTTATTAGCTCTTGATAAGCAGTCACTTTTCATCCCAGCTGTTTTTTAATTAAACAGAGATGTGAAGTGCAGTTGTGCACTCAAAGGACACTTTTTACTTTGTAAAACTCAGCATTTTCCAGTGTGGAGTCCTCTGGTTCAGGGCAAGAAGAAAACTCTTCACCAAGTCCTATTGTCATTCCTACTTAATTTTCTAATAAATATTCTTATTACATCCAAAGCTGAACTTATTTTGGGAACTGTTTGCAAAGGGGAGATGTGGTCTTCAGGAATGGGGAGAGGATTTATTTTATTTGCTTCAGAAGTATTTTTAGATCTTGGTGCTTTTTTCTTTTTAAAAAAGGGTCATTTTGTGTGTACAGCTGAGACTTGATTTGAGGCTTCCCAAAAGCCTGAGTCCCCAGAAGTTGTACAAAAATTAGATTGAGGATCTAGGAAGAAGTCAGAAATTGGTGTGAGAATTAGCGCATGGCTGAAGATGCTGGCACTGATATTTGGGAGGGACAAAATCCTGTGGTTGAAACCCAAATATTATCTTGGTATAACTCTAAATGGCTTGAGTAGGTGTTCCTGTGGTCATCCATGGTAGTGAGAAGAGCAGCCGCGGTTCTGGAGAGGGTTTTCATAGGCCCCCAGTGATAGTACAAGCAGTTGTTGACTTTGGTTAACTCCTCTGCCAGAACAGTAACTGCTCCTTGTTTTGATGTACAACAGCGATACTATTTCTGATAAATCAATGGTGTTTGTATTACTGGAAATCTGGGTTTTTTCTTTCTTGTTATTCCATTTGCCTCTCCAAATACACTACAGGGATATGAGCAACACCCGTGCAGGGATAGGAGTTAAAACAAACTGGGAAACAATTCCTGGTCAGCTCCAATTTCTGCTTCTTGGTGCTACATTTCTGGTTTCTGGGAGCTGAACAAACTGATGTGAGGTTCCTAGAGGTGATGTGCTCAAAATATTAAAGTTCTTCATAGAAACCCATCATTTAATATCTTTGCATTTTTGCAGTAAGCCCACACGGATGGTGCATGTTTATTTATGGTCCCTGCAGTCTGTGTTGGAGACCCCTGCATTGCAAAGAAATGTTACACACAAAAAATTAGAAACTGTGATTATTTTTACTGTAGCATCGACACAAACCCACTAGGAGATGCTTGTTTCTGCTCGGGTGTCTGGCAGCCTGCAGCAAGTTTTTTAACATGGGCTGTGGGATGCCGTGTTTGAAAGAAACCCTGTGTAACCCAGGTGTATTTTGGCTGTGCTTGGCTCTACCCGTGCTGTGTTATGGCTTTGGGCTGAATCTGTCAGCAAAAACCAGGCAGTGTGATATCAGAGTAATTACAGTGTGTGTGTGTGATTCCTAGTGGGGAGCTTAGGAGCAAATGGGTGTTGTCTCAGTGTGGATCCAGAGAAATGAGTCAGGGTTCAGGTGCTTTTGCCATCTCTGACTCCTGGTGTGAGTTTCGCTTGTGAATGAAACAACTTCTGCCACCTTTTGCTTTTGAGTCGGGATTTTCCCTATTAATTTCCATTGCCCTTTCCCAGGGGAGAACACGGTGTTGTTTATACCCTTACAGGACCTTGTTAAAAGTGGTTTCCAGCGTACCAAGGACATAGGAAAGAGTCCTGGGTCAGACAAGTTTTCCTTTCCTCTACAGAGCAAGTGTGAGCTCCCGTGCAAAGGCTGCAGCCAGCAGCACATCCCGTGGGTGTGAGAAGCTCTTCTGCAGACACCGCCCTATCCAGGACATGTTTCTCTTCATTATTTTATGTCTAGGTACATCACGGCCATTTGCAGGTGAACATCTCCCTGCTCATGGTGTGTCTCAGCTCTGTCCCTTGACAAAAGCAGCCCAAAGGAGTTTCAAAAGCATTTTGAGCATTGATGCTCTTCAGCAGCCATTGCCAGGGACGAAAGGAGGATCCTGAGAACACGGCATGGACACCGCTGCCTCCATTGCCCGCAACTGCTGGTTCTTGTATTTCTGTGCAAAAGGAGGGCCAGGGCTTCCTCTGTGATTTAGTACCATGTTATCCCCAGTTAACACCAGTGGAAGTGATGATACGGGATCACAGCAGATGAAATAAAATTCTTCCAGTTGAGACCCTAGGGCTGGATAACAGGAACACCAGAGCTGCTTCAGACACTGAACCACTGGTGGCTTAAAGGTGAAAATCCTGAGGTCTCATTCCTAATGCATCAAAGCAGTATCTGTTCCTCGCCGTCAGAAGCACTGAAGGCTGCCTCTGTGCACGTTGGACGTCAACACGCTCAACACTGACTTCTTTTTGTGTACATCTTATAGGGAAAGCTGCAGTCTCAACCTGCACAACTATTTTTGGAAGGCAGCTCAGTTCATTAAACCTGTGACTCGGTATTTTTTTAAGGGGAGAGGGAGGCAGAGTGGTTTGCTACAGTTTATTTGACCTAGTTAAGGAAAAGATCAAGTCACCTCGGGCAGGTAATTAATTTGTAGATGCTTCCTCCCGCTCGCGGCACTCAGTGTGCGCAGCCAATGTTTTCTGCAGGTGAAGACGGTCCCGTCACGGCTCGCAGGAAGCCTGCCCGGATTTGCAGCTGCGGTGTTTTAGGCAGGTCCTACATCTGAAAAGCAAGGCAGCAAGAGAGCTCCAGATGGTATTTATTCGAGACCTCAGCAGTTGACGGGGGATGATATAAAGCTTTCCCTGTTGCGTTCTCCTTGGCAGAAGCACTGCCTCTCGGTGCCGTTTCCAGGCTGTCAGGGCTGGATTCAAGGGTGGTTTTGCTCGTGTGTCTGCAGAGGAGATGCTGAGCAAGCCTGGCTCCATGCAAACTGCTGCTGCTGTGCGGTTCAGTCCCACAGAAGGCAGTGGCGCTGCTCCCCGTTGCTGTCCCTGTGGCTGGGACAGGTTATCATGGACTCCAAGGTGACACCAACCCCACCAGTTGGTCACTGAGTACAAACCCACCCCCTTCCAAACCCCAGCACTGGGTCATGCCATCTCCTAACGTCAGTCCTGCTCCAAACTCTGCACTTTTGCAGCTTAGCCCTGTGCCTTGCCTTGGCTTGGTGTTTAGAGAAGCAGCAAATGTTGCGGGCGCGGTGCCAAACCACGGTGGCGAGGAGGTGACAGCCCTGCATGCAGCGAAGCTGAACTCTCGGAGTGCAAATAACTTGTTTTCAGGCTTGGACTCAAAACCCGTGTGGAGCCCAGTTTGGGGAAAAGCAGATTTTGTACTATTTAAGCCTCTGGGATAGGAAACTCCTGGTGACCCAAACCGCTGTTGCGCTACATGGCAATTCTCATGGGTGTGCAAATCTTCGGTTACCCATGAATATTCAGCCGTGCTCTTCCCCCCGTACCATTTGCACAACGAGGGATGCCTGGCAGGGAAAATAGTCCCTGAAAGTTGTGTTAACCTGGAAATCCTGAACTGGCAGAAAGACGAATCACGAGCCCTTGTCTGGTTTGTGAGGTAGCATTTAAAAGAAATAGAAATGGTATTTTGCTCATAGCAAAAATGACAGTCTGTTAAAGAGAAGATCGAATTTAATGAGTTTGCACTGTGGGCATTTGGAGAAGCTTGCTTTCGCAGGAGAAAATGTAAGTATCTTATGTAATCTGTAAAATTTCTGGCAGTTGGCTCTTTGGCAGGAAGGCAGGTGCGTGCCAGCATCGGGAGAAAAGTGGAAATAGGCCCAGATTTGGCAAAACACATGCAGAAAGTTTGGTGAAGGGCTGCACTGTACAGAAGCAAGGGGTCTGAACCCCCCTGGGCTTGGAGCAGCACCCGAGTGAATTCTTAAGGGGCAAGAAAGCATTGACAGGGTGACTAAACATGTAAAAAATACACTCAAAAGCCAGATTTGAAATTATTTCTGTGTTGTGGCTGTGAATGTGGCTCTGCTGTGTATACTTACATTGTGGGTGCTGTGCCTGTCCTGGGGCCAAGGCTGCTGTGGGTCCCCATCGCTTGCTCCAGTCCCACACAACCCCTGGGAAGGGCTGCTCCTTTTCAGAGGAGGAAATCATAAGAAACTGAATCCTGTGTGACATGACATGATATGAAAAGTTGTTCTGTGGGGTTATTTTCAGGGTTTTTTTTCAGGTTTTTAAAATATGTTTCCCTTGTTGGGGTACTGATGATGGTTGAAAGGCTTTAAAAATTACATGGAAACCATGGGAATGGGGATAACAGTGGGAAAACGTTAGGAAATGAATGTAGAGGATTCAAGAAAAAGAACAACTGGGTCACCACATGCCCTTGTGGACCAGCATTCCTTGAGCGTGAGTTCAAGGGCTTAGTCCTATTTCAAATGACCCAACTTGCAGAGTTTCTACCATAAAATCCTTGGTGACTGGTCATCCAGGACTTCTTACTATATATCTTATAGGCAGGTAGATAGCTCTTTTATGTCTATCTATCTATCTGTCTATCTATCTATCCATCCATCCATCCACATGTATATGTATACATATATATATAGGATATATGACATTTTTTTCTGCTTTATTTTTCCTTTCATAAAGCAGATGATGGAGGGACTATGAGTGTCCTCACTGTGGGTACTTGGGTGCTGAGCATCCCAGGTGATAGAAATGCTTGAACAGATATTTAGTTGGGAACAATCATGTTTGTGTGTCCTTTATTCCCACTGGGAACGCTTCTCCTTTCTTTAGACCAACACGGCACAGTCTGGTTTGTCTTAAAACTGCAGCATCATTGATTTTTTAGTGGAGAATAAGCTGGAATGAACACAGTTCTTTGATTTGTGTGTTAATGAACAAGAACCTAATGGACACGGGAGGACAAGTTAGATTTGTCTTAATGTGTCTTTTGGTCATTTCAAGTGTCAATGCTGGGAAGCACAAGGCCATTTTTCTGGACTTCTGTAATTTACAGTGTTTTGGTTAAAAGCATCACTGCTGATGTGAGTTGTTGGAAAAGAGGATGTTTTCTGATGTAGTGGCAGTGCCAGTAGGAGGCACTGGTAAAGCCAAGAGTGGGCAGAAGCCCTGGGGATGGGAAGGAATGGAGAGGGCCACGTTGCTGAGAAACAGCGAGGAGGGGAGCAATGCATGCTTAGGACCACGATGCTGAGTCCAGGCTTGGCTGCACATTGGCCAAATAAAGAGATTTTCCAGCAAAGTGACCCCAGAGCGGGACTTTTCTGGGGAAGTTCCTGCTCCCTGACCCCAGCCCCGCTGGCGGGAGGGAAATTCCCAGCTCCCAGCAGTGGCAGTGGGCGCTGCCCGGGCATGCGGTGCTGCTGGAGCTCCTTCGGGCTCTTTTGGGAGAGGAGGATTTGCATTTCAGGCTCTTAATTTCCTCTCTGAAAATACGCCCCGTGGGGCCCAGCATTGTTGTGGCTGTTCAGTCCTGGGTTTTGCTGTGGCCTTCCCAGTATTGGGAGGATGCTGGAGAATAAATGTCACTGGTTAGTAACGTATTCATACCACTCCTCTTGAATTTATGAATAAGTGCTTCTCGCTTCAGCTTGTGTTACTGGGGTTTTCTCTCTTCCCAACACCCTCTTCCCAACATCTTTCAGTAGTTCCCAAACAGCTGGCTGGTGGCACCACCAGTTGCTAACATAGGATGAGACATTAAAATAAATCAGATCTTCTTAACTCATGAAAATTATTTGAAAGCTGTGAGGTTTTGAGTGTAATACAGTTAGAGATCTGGGGCTGATTACTTGTTTACTTATTTAAGTTTTATCTCAGTTTGTGAGGATTGATGTTACAGGCTGTTGCTGTTAAAGAAACCTGAAGCTTTCACTGAGCTCCAGGAACTGGGCCTTTAAGAGAAATAACGTCAGGATATTCTGGGTAAAGTGCTGAGTTGGCAACATTCAGATAAATCTTGAGTGAAGCAGCTGAGAGATCTGAACGACGGCGCCTAATCTGATCTCTGCTGGTGGGATCTGTTTTTCATGTGCCCTGTTTAGTGAGATCCTGCAGGATTCTTGAAGGTAATCAGCCCGGTAGGGAGGAATTATCACATTTCAGCATCAGAACATCTGGCATCACCTCGGTGATAGAGAAGAACCACTCCAATGTGTAGATGCACGTATGTATATGTACACATATATGTTTGTATACATATTTAAGTCATTACAGGGATGGGATACGGTGTAGTCGTATACACTGGCATGAAGCACCTTCCCAGTTATCCCAGTATGATGCTGTCTTTGTGTAGGTATAAATGGGCACAGATAGTGTGGGATTCAGCACGTGCAGTGAGAAAGCCCGATGGTGTGGTCTTGCATCACAGAAGATGCTGCTTTGAGAAGATGTTTACAACAGCTCCCTGTTGTAAAGGATTTGTAGAGTCTGAGCCCAGCTGTAAATACCGTGGGACAGGGGTGTGTGAGTTCAAATCCATGGGGCTGTTTGCTGGGGGAATGGTGACAAACCCAGTCATGACTGGTGCTGAAAATCCATGCAGAGCATCGTGGTTTTATTTGGGTTGGTTTTGGTGACAGGTAGAGCCGTTGGGCTGCATTCAGATGAACTCACAGTGAACTGTGTGCGTGGGCAGGGCTGAATTGCCGTTTCATTCAGATTCTTGGGCTGAAAAGCAGCTCGCTGTGTTCCAGTGTCAAGAGGGGCCAGCGCTGAGCGAGTCGTGTCATAGCACGGCCTTGGTCAGGGCAGGACTCCGGGTGAGGCCGAGATGGCAGAAAGTGGGGGTGAACTTTCCTGGTAAACCAAGAAAAGGAATGTTTTCTGAGTTTCACTTGTAGCAGAAAGCAAGGATGTGGTGATTTAAAAAATAAAAAGATGAAAAGCACTTAAAACCCCTGAAATGAATAAAAGAAAGTGTCTGCTCATGTGGGAATTACAGAATCACAGAGTCATTAAGGTTGAGATGAGAACACAGCTCAGCCACTGGTCTGGGTGCACAGAATATTCTGATTTAGGTTCAGACTCTGGCATGGGGAAATCAGGGTGCGAGGGACGAGAAGACAGCGAGACCCAGGCTATTCCTGGATATTAAGAACACCTCTTGTATCGACAGCATTGACTGTCAGAGCCACTGGAAAGTGCTGGGTGGCTTAATGGGGAGGTTTCCCAGGGCCAGGTGTGAGGTCACAGAAGCCCAGAATGATTGAGGGTGGAAGAGACCTCCAAGATCACCAAATCCGCCCATCAACCCAACCCCACCATGGCCACTAAACCATGTCCCCAAGTGCCATATCCTGGTGCTTCTTGAACCCCTCCAGAGATGGGGACTCCACCACTGTCCTGGGCAGCCCCTTCCAGTGCTTGACCACTCTTGCAGTAGAGGAATTTTCCCTCATATCCAATCTAACCCTCCCCTGGCACAACTTGAGGTCATTTCCCCTTGTCCCATCGCTGGTTACATGGGAAAAGAGACCGACTTTCCCTCACTACTCCCTCCTTTCAGGAGCTGTAGATAGCAATAACTGTGACCCCATACATATGACCCAGCTGAAAAGCATCCCAGCCCCATGTCTCAGGTTTGATTTACCCCTTGGTGCTGACAATGGTGAGTGCCGAGGGCGGCATCGTGGCAGTTGTCAGGACCTGGAAGGCTTTTGGGGTTGGTGGTTGCGGGGCACCGCAGTGAGCACAGCTCTGCCCGGGGAGCGTGCACCACCCTGACCCATCCTCCCTCTGCGCTCTGCTCTGCGGTGCCGTGTGAGGTGGGGTTGGGTAGGAAAGCGTGGCTCTGAGGCAGATTTGGTAACATTTGCATCTCATCTCTGTCAGTACCTGTCTCCAGGCCAGGAAATGTGCTTTCCTTGAATGTCTGTCTCGAACCGCACGATTTGGTAGCGTGGGGTTTGGCGCCTGGGGTGCAGCCGCGGCTCCCGCCACAGAACAGCGTTGGTGGCAATGATGTGAGGTTGCTTTGTGCTGCTTAAGCATTTCACAGAGAGGCGTTGCAGCCTGTCTTTGAAGTACAGTAAGAAAATTTTAATTGGCCTAATTAGTGTAGGAAAAGAAGGTATGTAATAAGTAGGACTAATAGCCAAAAAATGGCTTTTAATTTTGAGTATTGCGATTCTTGTTCTTGCCTGAAATCACACATGCAAACACCTGATTTTTCAGCTGTCAGAAACTTGTGCCATAACAAAGAGCAAAGCCATCCAAAATCAGGAGTCATTTGTGAAAACACAAGCCTTAATCTCTGTGTTTAATTCCCCTGTGTAACGCAGACACCGT
>NW_010187593.1:0-1392 GCF_000695765.1 Mesitornis unicolor | reverse complement strand
CTGCTGAACGCAACCCAACGCCTTTTAATCCGGGCTGTTTTGAGAGCTGATTTGTGCCAACAACCCCACTTCAGGGCCTTGAAAAGCAGAAACGCACGGGGCCTCCCGGAGAGCCACTTCATGCTAAGCCCCGCTTCCCGCTTTTGTGCCGGTGATAACCCAGGATTAACACCAGCGCTTGAAAACAAGAGCTGTGCTGCACAGAGGAGTGGTTGTCCCCTCCTGTAGAAGGCAGAAGGATTAACTCCTTTCCTGAAAGCACATTAATTTAGCCCAAACAGCATCAGCTCACCCAAAACACAGCATGGGTGGCAGAATGGTGCTGTATGAGCCATTTTTTCGGTCAAATGTTTTAGGGGAAGCACAGCTCTTGCTGACAGCCCTTATGGAGATAGGGGTTCAGGCAGCATCTGGGATCAGAATGCACTAGAATATAGGTTTATTTCATAAAATAATAGCAATAAAAAGTAAATGGGGCTAGGTTTTCTAAACACCACTAGTTGAATGGTAGATGGCAACCTAGGGAAAAATACTTACGTACCTTACAAATCAACTGCGCTGGAGAAATCCGTAGTCGTTTTCTTTCTTTGACCTTGGGAAGAGCTGGGATTTTGGAGAGGGATTGGAGACGTTTGTAAAGGGCTAAGTGAGTTTTCTATTCTATGGCGAATTTAGCTTTTCCAGGAAAATGACATCTAACATTTACTTCCAGCGTCCTTCCCTGACCTTCCCACACTCCACATGATGCCAATGATATTTCTGCAGAATATTGTTGATGTGAATAAACTCTCATCTCCTTGAAGTCTCTTTATTTTATTTTTCTCCTCAGCCCTGTGATGGCTGTGCCTGGGCAGGACAAAGCTTTGCCCTAGAGCTGGGGCTGGTTTGGTCCATGGGGTTGGTGCGTTTTTAGGTCTCTCCTGGGTTTGCTGTAGAGCACAGCGGTGCGCAAACAGAAAACCCGCTCTGTAGTAAGGTCATTTCGCATCCAGGGGAGGAGAAGTGTGTTTAATCCTCACCAGATCTGCCTGGGCCACGTTCAGACGGGCATTAACAGCGCCTCGAGGCATCCAGTTTCATCTGCAGTGTTCATTCGAAGGGAGAAGGGGAGATACATCAAGGCCAGAAGAGCGCTGAGACGCAGCACAGGGGAGAAGTCCAATTTGGGAGCTGCAAAATTAACTTCTGGTCTGTGCTTTGTGCAGTAGATCTCACATATAACATACACACATGGACGTTATCTGTATTTATAACATGGATCATATATAATATTTATAATACATTTACTATAGCGCTGTTATATATGACATTATATCATATTGTATCTATAATGTATTATGCATATGTAAATATATATGCATAAAATAGTATATATAAAATATGTGTATATAT
>NW_010187592.1:19230-78063 GCF_000695765.1 Mesitornis unicolor | reverse complement strand
TCCAATCCCTAACGGTCTGTGATTCTGTGATGAAATATGGTATTTTTGTCACCACACTTCTTTGGACACCATCAGATTCTCCTCAAGTTAGCAGGCCATAGTAGTTCACAGATTAAAACTCAGACTCTTAAAAATGAGGGAACAGCTTCCCTTGGGCTAGCATGAATGTCATGCCATCTGGCCAGAAGAGTCATAGGATGGCTAAGGTTGGAAGGGACCTCCAGAAGTCACCTTGTCCAACACTCCCCCGCTCAAGCAGGGCCACCTAGAGCCACTCACTTGACCACAATTCTCAGCCTTTGCTCACAGGAGAGATGCTCCAGTCCATCATCTCTGTGGCTCTTTGCTTGCCTAGCTGGCAATAGTTTGGCTAGCACGGCCCAGGAGACCATTACGGCCTTCTTTGCTGCAAGGGCACACTGCTGGCTTGTGTTCCACTCAGTGAACCAGGAATGTTTCCTGCTGAGACCTTCAGCAGGTGGTCTGATGGAAACACACAGCATAGCAGGAAGGGTTTGCTATGCCATACTTATAATAAAAAAGATAATTAAGTAATTTCATGAGGCATGATGGACAAAGCCACAGTACAACTTTTTCTTACCATAGTTATTTGCCTTCTGTTATTGACAAGGAAAACAATTTATACATTAGAATAATAAACAATATTCACTAGAAAATATTATTTTCAGATGCAAATTAAAGGTATTTATTGTTGACTCTTATTACTGGGATTGGAAGTTAACACAGTTTCACTTCTGCATTTAGCTTCATTAACTATGCAGCTGAGCAGCACTACTGTCCCAGAAGAGTTATGACTGTATAAGGTACAGACTTGTGCTCTACCTCTTTTTATGATGTTTTTCCTTTCCCTAATACATTGAAAAGTTTTCTTGAAGTATACTTGAACTGACACTGAAGAAAAAAATCCTGAACAGCTACTGCATGTCACAGACTATCTGGACATTTCTCATTTTTATGCACTTCTGAGATTTTATTACAGCTCAGGTGCTGCAATCATTTGATCAAACCAAAAAGTTAAAGGATACTTATAAGATCCTCTTACTGTCTGGTATAGAAACTGTTTCTAAAACAGTTTAGTAAAATACGAACCAGCAAGCATTCTGAGAGGAAACATGAGCAAAAAAAAAATAAGTACACTAATGTCATTAAACACACACTGGAAATGTGCATCAGGAAAAAGTGAGTCTTTAAAGCACACCAAAACATGTAACTTTTTCCAGTGGACCACAACATAACAAAGTCTAAACAAGCCCAGATTTAGACATACTATATTTCACGTGGGGAAAACTGGGAAATCTCTGACAATTTCAAAGGTGCTCAAACACTACAAAAGCTCAACATTATGTGAAGTATAATACTTCCTACAAAAAGTGTGGGGATGAAAAAGCAGTAATTTATCACTTAGTATAAGCTTACACTGTAACAATGAGATTGCTCACCATGGCCAAGAAGCTTGCACATATTCTACAGAAATTTCTTAAAAGAATAAGAATCTGTTTAGGTCCTGATCCCTCCTTGTACGGGCTTTGGCTGGGATAATTCATTTTCTTCACAGTACCTAGTACCGGGCTATGTTTTGAGTAGCACTGTTAACACGCTGATGTTACTTGTTATCAAGCAATGGCTACATTAAGCCAAGGACTTGGTCAGTTTTTCATCCTGCCAGTTAACCCTAACTGGCCAAAGCAATACTCAACGCTGTAAGACATCATGCTCATGTATGAGGTAGGGGGCACAATGGCTGCTCAGGGACTGGCTGGGCATCCATCAGCAGGCACTGAGCAGTTTTACGACTTGTTCTTCTTGGGTTCTGTTTCTCTCTCTTTCCCCCCCCGCCCCGTCCTTTTCATTACATTTTATTATTATTATTTTATTTCAATCATTAAACTGCTTGTATCTCAACCCATGAGGGTACAAGAAATTTCCTTCTTCCTTCGATTCTCTCCCCCATCCCACTGGGAAAGGGAGGGAGGTGAGCGAGAGGCCACGTGGTGCTTGGCTGTTGGCCAGGGTTAAACCATAACACTCCTTAACATCCAAAATCTTTGTGTTTAAAAATCAAAACAAAAACCTCCAAAAACGACATAACATCTTTTTATACGGTTTATAACCATGAGGTTTCAGTGAAACACACCTGGATGCAGATGTTGAGTGGCAACAAGCCAGTGCTAATTTGAGTCTGAATGTCTGTAGGATTGATTAAGCAGACCACACATTAGGGGGCAAACAGGCAAAAAAGCATAGAGGAAAAAAAAGGGTAAGAGGAAGTGAATACGGGGAAAGATGGATCCAAAATGGCTAAATGGCCAAGAGACAACACTGCAGAGAATGCAAGTGAGGAAGTTTAAAGATGCAGAAAAATCTTACTGGTTCTTTTAACTGGTCAGAACACTCAGTCATGGCATGCCTCTCATCCTCTAACTGCTAATAGTTAGCTACAAGTTTAGTATCCATGAGTACTTGATGATGAGCACAAGACTCCCTCAGCCATTTACTTTCCAAATACACATTAAACATGTCTCAATATTTAGAAGGTTCTCAAAAAGTATCTCTATTGTGACATTATTATTTTCTTCTACTCAATTATCTTTACTCACATGTAAGGTGATTCACATTAAAAAATTGTCCACAAATTTTTTCTTTAGTTTTACTAGGAAGACCAACCTCATATGTTCATTCTTTAGTAAGACACAAAGTGAAAAAAATTACTAAGACACCTCCTTTCCAGTGTCTCTTTCTACGTACTCACCGGTGACAATATGGCTCCTCTTAATGCAAAGTAAACATACGGACAAAGCTATTTAACCAACGACACGTCCACACACATAAGGGAAGAACATTCTGAACTACTGCACATACCATGAACACCGTTCTCCATAGTTACTTTTATCCTTATATAACTCTGCACCATAACCTCAGCATCCTTTTCCAAATATTTTTAGAACTTAACATTTGCTAAGAATAAAACCATGCACAGATGGATTCCTGAATATTACTGCCTGACTAAACACTTAAAATATCTGTTTCATTCTAGTCAAGAGCAGCAGCATTTTTGGAATGTCAATTCTTTGCTTAACAAAGTGGTTTCTCACTCAGCTCTGACTGCTGCAGGAAATATCACCTGATCTCATCACCCACATGAGTACATTTTGACAGAAAACTAGTTACTAGAGACAAGTATATATTTGATCTTCTTGGATTAAAATATGTTGTTATCTCCAGAATAAGGACATTAAGAATTTTTTTTATGTTACTTGTAGACTTTTTCCACACCTATAAGGCTACATGAAGGTAATTACCGAATATCTGAGATTTAACTTCTATTTGGTTAAGAGAATTGTTATCTATACTCCAAATCACTATTTTCTGAAGACAATCAGAAAAATGAGGAGTTAAAAGGGCTTAATAATGAATCATCCATTAAAATGCTAAAGTCTCAAATGCTGAGAAAGCCTTCAACAATTTTACTCTCAACTCCATATTCATAATTACCCAACACATATGAGCTTTGCAACTGATGTCCCAGGTACCTGAAGTTACATTCAAATTAATCCTCTAAAATGCTTGCCATTGATCACATCTTTACCGTGAGTACCTTATAAAGCATGCCTTTATTTCTGTAAAATCAAATAAATAATTTTCCAGAACATATTCCCATGGCACAAAGTTCAATGGTCTTCTCCCAAATGTAAAACAATTTGGCAAAACAAATAAATCTTTCCGTTTTAGGATTTGATCCAGATCACACCATTTAGACAATTAAAAAAAAAATCTGTATTGTCATACAGACACATTAAAAAAAAACAACCAACCCACACCAAAAAAAACCAAAAACCCAACCCCAACACATTCTGAGATAGTAAAATAACCCCAACAAACCCTAGCAGTACAGTTTACACAGACTGCTCTTTACGAAATTACTCTGTACTTCACTGAATTCTTTCCTAAAGCTTGTTTCTAATTTTGTTCAGGGGAGATAACACTTCATGCAAAGAGAACATGAAAAATGAATTAAATACATACTACAAAAGTCTACAGAAGTTCCTAATCTCTTGCTGGGTAAAATTACATTAGAGCACCCTTAGGGCATTTCTCCCATCAGTTTATTATTCAATGAAGAAAACCCACAATCCCAGATAAATGACAAAGGCAGAAAACACTGCGCCAAAGCAGAGTGAGATGGCACAAATTAACTCACCACAGTGAATTTTTGATCCCTATGCCACCATCTCTTCCTTTGCTTTCATAGCTGACTAAATAAGAACAGCCGTTTTGTAACCCCAAAAGCCTTCAAGCAATCACTGTTTTCCAAGAGAGGCAGCAGGTCTCAAAAATTTAATCCAAGCCCCTTCACAGAAGGACCATTTCTGCCAATGCAGCTATCCTTGACAACTACAGTGAGCACGGACAACCTTTAGCTGCACAAGAAGCTCTGGGCTCCCTATTGCCACACAACTGAAGGCCAAGCCAAGCTTTTTGATGAACGAATTAATACTATAAATATCTTTCTCTTAGTTACCTTTTATAAAAACATGCTTCTTGTTTAGGAACTACGACAGGAGTTTTAACTCAGAGCTAAGACATTTCCAGCTCTGTATTGATGTAATTTTCCTTATAAAACAGAAAAGCAATTACCTGGAGCTCAGTGCTCTGAAGCATAAATTTGCATTCATGTCTGTGCTATCTACAGACATGAGCCTTGGGAGCTGGAATGAGGTGCACAGGTGCTCTGTGCCCATAGGTACCTCCCAGGCTTGGCTGGGCAGTGCTTGGCACCAGGCCTCTACCAGGCTCAGGGAATGCGGACTGAGGCAGGACTACAGCACTCTTACCGCGGCCATAGATTTTAAAAGATTGGTTACACAACGCACTGTTTGTTAGCAAGTGTCGACGTTCACTCGACTCAGCCGTAGTCTGATGTGAAAACTCCTGGAGAACGAACAACAACAGGAGGGGCCAGCACTCTGGAGGAGCACCCCCAGGCCCAAGTTCCCGCCGGTTCTCGGGCGGGACGCGCCCCCTAGCGGCTCCCCAGTCCCTCCGCAGGCTGGCGGCTGTGCAGCGCTGCTCAGGCGGGCACTGACCCGCGGCTGTCGGGGTTCAGCGCCATTTTGTCTGAACCTCGTATTTTTAAAGATGTTTTTGTACCAAAGAGGTGATTACTTTTGTTTTTCTTGTTTACTAAAAGCAACTCAATAAATTATCACATTATAAACAACCGTCAAGACCATATGGTAAAAAACCTATTCCAAATTTCTATGAAAATCCAGTAAAAAAAGATCAAAGTGTACCAACCTGTGGCAGACATGCATTCTGATAGTCTTGGACTATGCAATGAATCCAATGGGAGGCGAGCAAGACTTACATATGGAAACCCACCTCCTTTGCTGTCAGTAAAGCTCACACTTCAGGGTGGCGGCAAGTACGTAAGTGTACACATAACCACCCTTACAGGATACACCAGATAGGCAAAATTGCTTGCTAGGATTTACATCTGAAGGTTAATTCCAGTAAGCTTCGCTTTTTTACATTCAGATCCATTTTCTGTTTCCTTGAGGAGTTTTGAGAGTGGTCCTCCCTAACAGCTTCTGCCACTGTAAAACCAGATGCCAATACAGAACACTTCAACTTCCTCTTAAAAGGGCATTGAAATGGCGCACCAACGCAAACAACAACAACTTACACTCCTCTATTTCTACTTCTGTCACATTTTGACCTAAACATAATACCATTCAGGTATTTTTGCATGGCAGTAAGGTATATTCTCTATATATGGCCTCAGCACTAGGAAGTCAGAGCTAGTTGGTTTGTGCTTCATATTAATAAAACAAAACAAGGATCATGCCTAGAAAGCAAGAACGGCACTTAATTCTTTCAAAGTTGTTAAGGGCTTTGAAATCCACATGCAAAAAGCAGTACAAAGTACGTTGGCCACTGCTATGCTTCAAAAAACTACTGCCTACAGACTAGAGTTACAAGGTCATGAGCAAAATTCTATCCAATCAAAACAAAGGAAAAGAAACAAAAAATGTTAGAAGTTACAGGTACATCAAAGCAGTGCTTATTATTAAATAAAATGTAATAAGGAAGTGTGAAGTCATACCTCCATGCTTGCTCATCACCTATTCTCATACTACAGAGGCAAAGTCCAGACTTGCTCATAGACCAATGCTAGTCTCCCTCACACTCACTGGGGATTAGACATTTTTACATCCTGTACAGAAATTTGTCAAAAAGCACATAAATCAGGGAGTTTTGCTAGTGGTGGTGGGTTTCTTGGAGAGCGGGTTTGGGGGTGTTGTTAAACAGAACACTGCAGCAGAATCCGCTGTATTTATGGGCACTCAGGAAACTCTTTTTCTTTGTGACACTTCTCAGCTTTTGTGAAAAACTGCTCTCCCCGCTTACTGGCATGGTTTAAAACTGGGCAGCTCATGCCATCAGAGGCCACAACTCCATGCCACCCATGCCCATTAAAGAATGGGAATTACATTTATACGCCACCAAGCCAGAAAACTGAAGTTTCAAGTCTCTTGAAAACAAACAAAACCCACAGGCTTCTTAACCAGCAGAACACCATGTAAGGGTGTGGGACTAGGAAGACCAGGTAAGTAAGCTTTCTTATTTTGCGGAGATCAACATAACTGTGTAGATACTACTGCAATAGTTTATGCCAAATTTACCTTAAGTTGGCCTAGAAGGTATTTAAAACAAAATAAAAACCCCCACCCTGTATATAAAATATAACTCAAAGACACATAAGCCTTCTCTCATCACTCCTGCACTGTTAGCAGACATGTGAAGTGCTATAAGTAACTTCAGTGGGTTGCTGGTAGAAATAAAAAGAGTGGTTCTGATACGGGCAGCTCCAGAGAGACTGCCAGTGATGTTCAAGGAAAAGGGCTGCAACTCTTCCTTCTGGCACAGGACATCATTTATGTAGCCAATTTCACAGCATTAATATGCCACATCTGCATACATCTTGTGCCTTTCCACAGCTTTTAGCCAAGACAAACTGAACACGGTTAATACAAACCTGAAAATTAAGACAAATATTTCCTTGTCAGTAAGCTGACTTCCCTGATGTACTACTATACCAACACGCTACTTCAGAAATCAAATATGTAAACTCCTTTGTCATCCATTTAGTTAAATCCACCTCACCTTTTTATTCTACAAGATGATGGACTTTAAATATTTGGTCATTAATCCAGTAAGGACAAAAGTATAATAAGGAAAGAAATCACTGCAGCCAGCTTCATCGTTACATCACCCATACTGTAAGTTCATTATCAAGCTCTGTATTATAAATTCTCCTTTTCCAGCAAGTATGTTTCTTCTTCTTTCTGCAAATAATAATTTTTAATGCCAGGTTTCCACTCTGGCAAGATTACCTCAAAATCATTTAAGACTCTGGGCAAGGCTTTTAAGTGAATATAGACTTAGTTTGAAGTGTGTGCTACAGGTTTGATTATCACCATTGTCGATCCAATGGCAAGATCTAAGAGCACCTACCGAACTGAATGTTGGATCTCATTTCCCTTCAATTCTACAGCTTGTTTCTCACTTAGATCTTCCCCCAAACTCTAAGCCCTAAGAAGCTGAAAAGAAAAAGGTGGAAAGCGGTCATATTTTTTTCTGGGAAGACACTGCTTGTTTTTAATAGAATTTAGAAACCGATACATTAACCAATGTTTTAAACCTGCACTCACCTTAGCAGACTGTAATTCATACAGTGTTTTCACAGCCTATCATATCTGTGCTCAGCAACATTCACATAAAATGCATAAAGCCTGCAGAATACTGGTAAGACTATATACATTAGCTGACTATTCAAATAGGCAGGTATTTTGTTCAGTTATTTTTAAAGAAACTGTAACGCGCATTCAACACTCAAGAAAAAAGGTATCAGTAGCCACTAATAGACTACAGTTCATTTCCTTAGCAATCTGTTTTTTCAGTTGTCTAGCTAATTGCTATTAAGTCAATAAAAGAACATGGCAATAGTTAACATTAGGATAACAAGTAGAGAACTGCAGGTTGCTTTAGTGGTAATGATTTACTGCAACAGACACTTTACGTGCACAGAGAGGTATGCAATGCTTAACTTTATCCAAGAGAACTTACTGTCAGGTTTTATGCAAGTTTTCCCAAGTTTATTCAAATAATGTGGTTAAAGCTAAAGCAATTCCACTGGTTTGTGTATCTGCCCAGCTCCCCTCTCCCCAGCCTTTACCTGTAAGAGCTCCTGCCTACCATCACATCCGTGCACTACCTTTAGAGCATCAACAGTGCTCAACAGATTTTGTCATGCCGAGAAAAGTAATAAACTTGAATACAGAGAACTGTGGCAGCGTTAATGTTTTACAGACACTGTTAAGCCTCTGAAACTCTCCCACTACTCCCCGTTCTATGTCATTTGTCCCAAGATCAGCAGTTCTATCGTCCATCCATCTGGCTGCCCCTTCCCCACCCCGAAACAAACTCAGAACAGACACACCAGACATCAGGTCAGAAACACAAGAGAACACCAAGCAACAGAGCAAGCTGTTTTAGACAATAAAAACACATGGCACTCGTGGTTTGTAACTGTAGTGGTACCAAACACTGGCATTTATAATCCAAAACCAGATGAAGCTACTGGAGGTTCTGAAGTACTCCTGACTCACAAAGTTCTTGAGAGAGCAAGCCACAATGCAGTAAAGCAGAAACAAAAACCCAAGATGTACACACAAAATCCAGTATAGATCCTAATCACACGCAGAGCACACCTAATTTCCTCATACAGAAGTGTAACACCTTTTACCACTTTAATGAGGTACACAGAATGGATGATCTGGAGAGGTCCAATTCTGTAACACAAAGTGTAGTTATTTCCTTGTCAGCAACCAGCAACAGTGACAGACACCAAACCCAAACCCGCCTTACTGGCAGCTTCTAGGGGCAAGAGGACAGTCGGACACTTTGCATTCATCTCCACTCTGCCACTGTGACTTTGTCAATGCTGGAGATGAGGAGAGACAGGCAGTTTGTGCTGCATAATAAACTTCAATGGGAAACTTCATACACGTTGCCACCAGGCAGATCAAACTCAGAATCAGAGTTAGCCAATTGACAACTGACAGTGCCTAAAATTTGTTCTTGTCATTCCAAGCACAAATTGTGTTTTCTGTTCTCTTCCCCAGGTTCACATGGTGGCACTTCTAATCACACAGCAGCATGTGAAAGTGTTTCTCTTTCTCCACTTTTGGTCTCCTTTATTACTACTGCCGCAGCACTAAAACAAGACAACTGCACTAGTAGGTAACAACAGTCTGCTTTTGGTCCTGTTCTATGCATATCTCAGTAAGAACTGTTACTATTTAAAGTCACTGATGCTAAAACTCCGTCTTGCAGCAATCAAGTGATCTGTAAATGTTTCAATTTTAATTAAGATAACTACCACAGCATCATTGCTTCCCACCAGAACATCATTTAATCTTTCTCAAAACTGGATTTCAAGCCAAACTCAGTGACAGCATCATCATTTTAGTGTCAGCAGAATAACAACTGCTTGGCATAGAGCCAAGTAGCCCACAGTATTCAACCTAATGTGAAAATCTAACAAATACTACTCATGTCTACATGTGTGTGCACAAACAGCCAGCTTCACTGACTTTCACTAACATTAAACCTATTTATTCTCAGATGCTTGCTCACAGGGCACAGTTCATTTGGATATAATGAAAAATTATTTCACCCATTCATTTGATCTTGCCAGTGGATGGAGCTCATTGCCAGAAAATCCTGCACATAACAGACCACCACTAAGGCTCAGTGAGGCTTCTACAAATGCTTTCCTCACAAGTGACTTAGATACTAAGACATTTTTCAGACATACTTAACACCTTTTATTCTCCAAGCCTGTATGGTTTTGATTTCTGTCATCTGGTGCAGATTACATTACAGCAAAGAATCTTCAACCAGATCCTAAACCCTGTGGATTTGCTTCACACAACCCAGGTTGGCAGGAACAGAAAAGCACTTTCACAATCGTAATTTAGTTGTGTATGTCTAGTTGAATAGTCATTACTTCTTGAAAAAATAAAGTAAGAAATTTTAACAAGAACATAAGTCAGAAATGATCAGAAATTCTGTATCCAGTGAGTATGTTTTTGCCATTGAAACCATCTGTTTAGAAACTAGCAAAAGACTTGAGATTTACATTACTACAACATCTGTACAATTTGCAGGGCTAAAACTGGCCAGTACACTGCTGAAATAAATAGGAAGAACCGGGATAAGAAGTTTTTGAAGTTTACATTAAACAGTGAATAGAGAACTACAGCAAATTAAAATATTACACATAAACTTACCTCCTGCAGAGCCTAGCCTATAAAAAAATTTGTAAGGAATGTAATCTTGCAAGGATCAAGTTTTAAAAACGCCTGGCATTTTGAAGGAAGAAAATGTGTTATTTTAGCACATTTATTCTCAATGGCCATGTTTCAACACAAAAGTTATAGGATTTAATGACAAGGAAAACATGCATGTAGTTGAAATTAGTCACTTCAGTAAACATTCCTGTAAGTAGGCAAAAGATTCCTTTGATGGGCTGCTCAAGCATCGGCTTTCTTATTTCACTTACGAAACGACAGCAGAGCAAAACCTGTAACTTCTTTTTTCATTTTGACAAAAAGGCAAATCACTCTTCAAAAGGAGTGCCGAAAGATTATCTAGATCGCTATAGTAAAAACACCGTGGAACACTTACACCTTACAGCATGCTAGACACAGGATGGCCCAAGACACAAACGACACCATGCAGTGTAACTCCAGGGTTCCTCAAATATGACTGACTCATTTTGTAGTGTTTCACGTACTTCTTATTAAGATCTGATCTAGAAAAGAACACTTAAAAGTTTTAGCATTAGAATTTCCTCCAAGATGCTTTGCATGCCATTTTGAAACCTTCCGTTGATTCAAACAACTCACCACCAATATATTATCATCAAGGCAATGAAAAATTCCATCCCAACGTGCATGAGTTTTTTGCCATTCAAATTTTCTACCTGCTCTTAAAGAGTTGAGGAGTAGTAATAATCGTAGCAAACGCATCTTCTAGGCTAAGTCATGCCTGAGAAACAAACTGGTCAGTTAAAGTACAGCAGGGAAACACCACAGTTATGCACTGTTTCCCAGCATGATTTAAAAATAACTTCTGGAATTTATTTTCTCTTGCAGAACAACAGTAGCTTACTAGCTAGCCACTGGCCTGACAACAGGACTCTGTAGGGATATTGTTAAAATTGGGTAACTAGACTATGTGTAAATCTACATGCTAAAACGCTATCGAAGAGTCAGGAAGAGCAGATATAACAAGTAAGCCAGCAATTCCAGGGGCAAGTCTACCACTCCTACTTGTATTGAGGATTTCAATGAATCCACACTGGAGTTCATTATTCCAGAGGCCTGCACTCCAAGTGACTCCACAGAAGAGCTCTGCTTTGAGTATCAACATACGGCAGAATCCAGCTGTCTAATTACACAGGAAAAAAAACAAAACTGATTTAGTCATGTTCACATAAATGCATTTAAGAAACAATAAGGTACTACAATCTCCTTTATTATTTTAAAAACAGTTTTATTCCGTATATTTAGAAACGTGTAATTTTAATAACTGCAGAGAAAAAAAAAGCAGCCACACTTGAATAGCTAATAACTCATTAACAGAATGCAGTGGTATATTATCTAAACAGTAGTAGTGCCAGTGTGCCGTAATAAATTGTCTATTAGTAAAAAAATACATTTCAGGGCACATAGTACAGCATCCTTATGACAAATTACAGTAGGGATACTTTTCAAGAACTTAATCAAAGTAGAGAATTCCAAGTTATATTCTTAAATGCAGCACTTAAAAAGGTAACAACTTTGTGCATTTTTAAAAAATGTCCTTGTTCGTATATTGTAGAAATGCTGCTTTATTGCTGCAGATGTCAAAGTTCAAGGCTCAAAAGGTATGAGAATACAAAGATATCCTTAAGAAACTTTGTTTGTTTTTATATATATTTATATATATAAAAAGGTAAAGCTTATAAAAGTTAATTTACAAACCAAGAACAAAAGTGGTATGCACGCACTATATACAAGCAGTCTATAACACCTCTAAGTTTTCAAATGCATAGCAGAAAATATACCATCATTTTCTTCTGGTTGTCTTCTGGCTGATGAACACAAACAATACTCATTCTCTAAACCAAACTCACAAGTCGGGGTTATATTTTCCCCTTTCCCCAGTCTCTCATGATGTATTATCTAAGTAAGCACAAAAGCTATACAAACTTAATACAGAGAACTATGAGAGCTAAGACTATTAAGAACATGAGGGTAAGGCATCCCTGCTGGTTAATAGGTCTGTAATAACGTGGTTAATTTACAAATCCACAGAGGCAACTGAACCATAGTCATCCCACATGCTTTTCCCCCTCCCCCCTGCTCTCATGACAATGTTTCCATATACAGTAAGTAGATGTGTTTGCATTAGCCTCTCAGCAGAGGAAAACATCTAAACTGTGCTACTCCAAGTTGATTGCCATTTCATTGGACACGTACACCAAAAGCCATTTAAAAACCAGAGACCAAAATGCAGTCTTGTGAGTTACAAACACACAGTAGTAAAAATGCAGGCCAAATTCTGTGTTTTCGCCAGTGGAGTATGAACCAAATTCAGCTCCTCTGAATATTCCATTGGTATTTTCAGATTTTAAACAATGAAAAACTAGTAGTGTCTTTGGAAAAAAAAAAAAGAAAGAAAAAAAAGGAAGCAAACCAAAAAACCACAACAGAACAACCAACAAACCAAAGCATACAGAACCTGCAAAACCCCTACCTTGTTCCCACTGTACACTCCCTGCTTGTGGCATGTATTGTGACCATGGTTCAAAGAGTGTACTTGCTAAACCACTGTTAGTTAAAGCAAGATGCTTAAACACTAAGATCCATTATCACTTAGAGAACAGTTAATACTTGGTAGAGTGGTTCAGTTTATAAGTAAGGTCCATCTCAGTTTCACATTATTTAATCAGTCAACTAACTTAATATTTAGAAGTGGTCAATTAGGACTGAGACACAGTTTGCTCCAACAAGATAGTTTGGATCCCCGGGAAGAGACTTGTTCTGCCAGGTTTTGGGGTCACCTGTGGGAGGAAAACACAATGCTGGTGTTTAGTATCTGCTGTCAAACAGTGTACATCTTGAAACAACCAAGCTTTTGGACAGGAGTTTTTAAATTCTGAATCAACATCTGTTTGGTTTCTTTTAAAAAAACCTGCAGTTTGTACGTTATTAATAAAAAAATAACCCTTTATTTTCATATAATGTTGAATAGATCAGTTATTCAAAACAGACGCTGTGGCACTCGGGAACTGTTAAATACAAGTCATTCTACTCTACAGCACCAACACAGTGCTTTCCATTTGAGAAGTGTTAGCAGTTAATCAGGTATTCAATGGCTCTTTCCTAAACTGATAGAAAAAAATAAGACACCTTCAAAGCTGATCTGGGTAGGATGCATTTTCAAGTTTCTTGGAACACTTCTGAAGTGTGAAATCTGAAGTCACGTTTTAACTAAATACTATGACATACTTTTATTTTTCTATTGTGAAAACTATTGCAGACAGGATCGTAGTAATTTTGTAGCTACATCCAGCACTCATTTAAAAGCCTAAAATATTAATGTTCTAAAAGGGATTCTAGTTAACTGGTAGATACTTAATCTTTACAACAGATCTTATCTACTCATGGTCAAAGGTGCTGTGCTGCATTCGGTTATAAGCGAAAGTCATCAGCTACCATCTCAACAGACAAAGGTTACATGCCATCTGCACAGTCATCTGTCAACTGGAAAAAGCATTCATTTACTCATCTAAACCCACTACGAAGTGCCATTTTGCTACAGCAGAACTGTAAAAAAATGCACTGAACTCCTCTCAAGCCTTCCAGATAAAGTGACATTACATAGCTTGGCCAAAACAGATCTGCCTTGAGAAATGCACAAAAAGTTAGAGAACACAGTCACACAGACTGCAAACATAGACTCACAGAATGAACTGGGTTGGAAGGGACATTTAAAGCTCCTCCAGTCCAACCCTGCAGTGAGAAGGGACACTGTTACCAGGTCAGGTTGCTCAGAGCCCCACCAAGCCTGACCTTGAACATCTCCAGGGATGGGGCCTGCACCACCTCTCTGGGCAACCTGTGCCAGTGATCTACCACCTCGTGTTGAGGAACTTTTTCCTAACATCCAACCTAAATCTACCCTTTTCTTGTTTAAAACCATTACTCCTCATCCTATTGCTACATGTCCTTGTAAACAGTTCTTCCCCAGATTTCTTATAGGTACCTTGCAAGTATTGGAAAGCACCTGAGTCCTCTGTATTAAATGAGACTGATGTAAATTCCACATAATTTTCTTGAACTCATGAAAACAAAATGAAGTACACAATGCACTGAGTGATGGCAACATCTGATGGTCAGTCAAACATCTGACAAAGAACTGAAGTAGGCTGTGTATAGTTAGAGAATGCAAAAACGTTTACTGCAACCAGCCAAGAATACTTATTTCAGTCAAGAAGCTCAATAATGCTGGAGGGTTTTTCTTTTTATGGATGCAAGGAAATCCATTCCAAACTCACATGATATTAGAAGAGTAAAAAAAGGACTGCAGGACAACCAGGTCCTAGTCTTGTACATGAGACAATGGCAGACTTTTTTCCAACCTTTCTCCCTAAATATATAGTAAGGATTAGTCTGTAGCCAGTGCATCTTCTAGCTGTTGAGGATGTTTTCCCCATACTTATGTAAAATTGCATTAGTAAAAAAATACTGAAGGATTTTTTTTTTAAATAGATTCCAATAGGTGTGGCTATGAAAGGCAACTTTTTTCCCTCAGTCAGTTTTAATACCAGAATCATTCAAGTTTTTGAAAGGGTTTAACAGTAAAGTATCTATATGTGAGGCTTAAATGTGGCAGAAAGAATGTTAGTAAGTGCAAATGAATGTCACTTTCAGGACAGAACATGGATACATTGAGAAAAGATGAGGTAGAGAAGACAACTGGAGAGAGAAAAAACCCCAGAATTGTATAAACTGTTATTATAAAACCACCCCCAAAATCAGAGTCCCATAACCAACTAATTTAGAAAGAGAGAAAACAATTATTTATTTAAGACACAGTATGGTCTACTTACATATCATAAGACAGAATTGCCTAATTTTAAAGTTTGTCTCAAAAGAGCAATGTTATGATATACATCCCATTTCAGATTAACAGAATGTGGTGTTATATTTACAGTACACAAAGTGTTGGGTTTAAATAGACACGCTCTTGCTCTCATCCACACATGCACACGCGCGCACACACACACATATCCCACTTTGGAAAGGGAGAAAAAGCTCAGCAGCTTCAGTTATCGTTTAGATCATTTGAGTCCTCTCCCTTCACTTCAAGTAAGTTCATGAACAGGTGCTATTAGTTACAAAGAAACTGTTGTGTAATTTTTGTACATAGTTGTTGTATCTTTTGGGACCCTGTTATTTGTGAGCCCGTGTTTTAACACCGCCATGTACACACACATTGTTAAATAGATGCATGCAACACATGCATATAACAGCTTATAAAAACCAACTAAAAATTATTGCCATTAATACCTCTAGGTTATTGAATCCCCATCAAGGGGATCGATGCTTTAATCTTTTAAAGCATCAGTGCTTTGGTGTTGACAGTGACAGATACATTAGTGACGGAAGATATGCATACATGGTGACTTAAATGCTCTATACAGAAGTACATTGTTCAGTCATTACTTAGATCATACGTACACATTAATGGTTTGAACCTTCCACCATAAATTTTCAAGGTAGCTGAATAAAACCTTAAGACTTTTTCCCCAGGTGTGTAAACAGTCCTTTTTAAATCTCTGTAACCTCACAGCCATTTCATGAAATTGCTTGAAACCTGCCCAGAATTCTCAGTTAGGCTCCTCACTGAATTTCAGCCAGTACATTCTCCCCCTCATCCCAGAAAGCCACACTGAGGTAAAAGTGAGCAGGTAAATAAAATTGCAACCTAGTTGCAACTTTTACTATCAGCCAGAAACTTCTGGGTAAAAGGCGGTAGTGGAGAAATAGGCAGAAGCAAGCAAGAAAAGTCTTGTGGAAAATCCAGCTACGTTAGAATAAAATGTAAATGCTTTTACTGAACACTATAGTTTTCTTAAGTGACCCAACTGTTAGCATCAACTTGCACACATGGAAACAGTTAACAAGCGTTAAATCATGATTTATGAGCATGCAGATTGTTAAGATTTGCCAGAGTCCTATATGGTTAATTAAGCAACAGACAAACACCAGTTATGTTACAAAGGCCAATCAGAGGTACATGATCATTTCCTCTCGATTTTAGTGCGACTATCATTTCAAGTGTATTCAGCTGTGGCAGTCCTCAAGAAAGAAGACAGAATAGAAAAAGACAATAAGATTTAATAGACTAGAGATATTACTCTTTTTCTGCTATCATGGTTTTAGCTATGAATTTGCACCATGAGTAAATGCAAAAAAGACATTTGTAATGAAAGTGAAATGGGAGAGTTTGACACAAATACAATGATTGAGTTCTTTATATTACACAGCATCACCTTTAGCCAAATTAACTTAAATTATACGATAGCACCCAAAAGCCCCAAAAGGACAGAGGGAGGACAGCATACCCGACGAGGAGTCGGAGGATTTTAGAGCAAAAGACCAACCATCAGGGGTCATAGACGCACAATGTGGCAGGCGGAGCTCCACTGGCTTCAAGAATTTTAGTCCATGAGGCCCACACATTACCAAGGGGCTAAGAAGTGTTTCACCTAGAGTCAAGATAAAGAAAAACCCGTTACTGATTCTTCCTGAAATAGGTTCCAAGTATTACAGAGATACTCAGTGCCTTACATTTTAGAGAAGAAGATGAACACCTGAACCTGTCAGTAAAGAACAGGACTTACCAAAACTGTTTCTCATAGTTTTTTCAGAGCACTCAAGTGACTTCTCAATAGAACATATCACAGTCTCAAAAAACCATTAACAAGGCTGATGAAGAGATCATGTTGGTGTTTGGGGTTTTTTTTAGCCACTGATTTCGAAAGAAACAAAATCCCAAATCTGCAAGCAGCCTTGTTCATGTTTCTACGTGCTACAGCTGTGATGTTCTGCTTTTATGGATTTATAGGACACTAAGCTGAATAAAGCCTTCAGCAGCTCAAGAGCCTATGGCCCCTATCCTAACAGTCAACAGACAAAGCATACACACATATAGGTCTATTTTCAGTATAAAACTTCCAATATTAATGTAGATTATTCAGTTAAGGAACATGCTGTTTGGTTTATTAATCATTATTATATTTGTTTATTATCCAAAGTAACTGCAGATTGCAAGTAATGCTTTAACTGCAAATTTATGACATTAACCCCTTTAGTCTCTTGCCTTGAAGAAATTGGGTATCTACCAGGTCAGAAAATACATGTACACTGGACCAGCAGTATGAAAGACAGACTTACTACGAAAAAATTATTAAACTACAAGACACTATTCAACCTTTATTAATAAGACAGTCAGGAATACATTTTTATTTATATAACAGAATTTTTTTTTAAACTGTGAAGCGGTTTTCTGTAGAGAAATAAAAAAAAATGCAAAGTATTTTCAAGTGTTGAATTAAATTCCAAATACTTAACTCAAGTGAAACTAGTTTAAATCATAATTCTTTTGGTCCAAACTGTCAGATGATATTTAAGAACACCTAAATAAATCCCTGCAACACCTAAAATAATTCCCTGTGAGGGAACCTACAATTTCAAAAATGCTTAAAAAAAGCATTTAGAACCTCTCTTTAGTGCACGAGTTAAGTTTTAAATCAGTACTGAAGTCTACAAATTAAATATTCTCAAGGATTAACTCAGGGCCTTCACCTTGCTTGCAACTTTCAATACTGAGCAGAATATTGCTTCCCTCGTAGTTCTTGTAAGACACATTTCTTTATGAAGATACAGATTATACATGTTATATATTGAAGGACATTTTCTTATTCTATCTCAGTGTTGTTAGAATGTAGCTGTGTGAAATAACAGGACAGTGTACAGTGCTAGAACTCACCTTTCTCTTTGTCCAAAGGTGGAAGTATACTGTTGTCTCTGCAGACTTTGAAATATATTTCTTGCTCTATTCCCTCTGGAATGGCTCCTTGTGGTATAATAATACTAACTCCAGTCTCTATGGAGCTCAACACACCACCATTGCTGTTAAACACACCTCTTGCTGTGGCTACAACAGTGTGTCCATCTTCTTCTTCCTCATCCTCGAGTGCTGAAGGGCTGAATAGAAGACAGAAAGCCTAGTAGTTTTATCAGGATTTTCTTCCTCAAAATCAGTGACGTATTTTCCTTTAACTTTTTAACAGAGCACAGTCTAGAGTAGGAAAACATTACATCTACCTCAGACTCAATTGTGCAGGACAACTAAGATAAGTAGCTCAAGTTCTGACACAAAAAGATAAACTTTACAAAAAACCCCACAAACTCTGAAAGCATTCTGAAAGTAGTTAAAGCAAGAATTTGGACCACTTGAATCTTCTGTTGTCAAACACCTGCTTCTGGGCTTACGCAGAAAGAGCTTGCCCCAGCTACACACTTCAGTTTAATGAAACAATGTCATTAACATTTGAAACTTTTCTTTTCCTCCCAAAACTCTGTTATTACTTTAATGCCATGAGAAGTAATAATTCCTATTGACGCCACACTGAACTCCTCTATTCAGATACACATTAGAAACAACGTCTGCAAAATAAAAACCCATCCACATAATCTTTTCCAGTTTGCCAGTACATAACTAAAGAGAAACAGAACATTATCGAATGGCTAGTTTCAGTAGATTTCAGATCAATTTCTAAAGAATTTCACTTAAAGAACCAGTAATTTCAAAATTTCTAGCAGTCTACAAAACTGTGTAACTTCAAAATGTTTCTTAGGTGCTTAAGAACAAACAGGATTCATTCTTCTACTCTGCTTCTGAGCTACTGAAGCAGTAAGCAAGATTTCAAGTCTGGTTCATGTATTATATTATTATTTTGAAATCAAAGAATAATATAACACTGTTCCGCAAATATTAGTGAAAAGAATTCAATAAATCAGCAAACAGCTTGATTGTAATACTATCTGTTGCTCTTGATATAGTTAAAGCATATTAGGCAAGCACAGGCCATTTTAAAGCAGTTGTTTTGTCTCATAGTGAAGAGAACCAATATGAAACCGCTAGGTGACTTTCTCTTCTTACAACTACCTCTAAAACGTCCCCTGTGCCTGTGTACCACGAGGTCCCTCTAAGCACACAGAATGAACACAACTTGGTGAAATAGCTATCCTTGGAAATTAATCCCATCTTCTAGAAACAAATTGAGAAGATAAACTACTATTATCTATCAGAATATTTATAATTAATAGTATGGAAAATGGGAAATAAAAGCCATGCCACTTTCTAATAACAGGATGCAAAATGACACAGGGACATAGGACATACATTAAGTGTCTATCCAAATGCTCTTCAATGTCTTTTGGCAGAATTTCAGAGTTCCAGTATCAATCTCTGAACTAATGCATCAACAAATTGGAAGCATAGCAAAAAAAAAAAGCAATCTGTATATATTTGACAGGTTTTACAGATGAACTCCTCCAGATCTACTACTAATGCAAAGATAAAGTGGCAGCTTACCTTACAGGAATGGCTTTAGGCACGGCATTAACATTATTTGGTTGATATTTAGGCTTGTCGATCTGTACAGCAAAGGTATCCATTCCACTATCAAACTCAGGAGGCTGCGATGAGCTGTGTGCTTTCAAAATTGGTTGAGGAGAATTTGGAGATTTTGATGGCAACTCAGGTTTATGTTGAGCTTCATTTGGCAAGAGATTATGGTTGAATTTAGGACTTTCAAACTTGCGCTCAAAGGGCCTTGCAGCACTAGTGTAAGGTTTTGTTGTAAAGCGGTTGTAAGAAGGAGTGACTGTTTTCTGAATCTGTTCAGTTCCATTAACAGGGCCTTTGTCAGGGAAGCTTTTCTGAGGATAAAAAGTAGACTGTACAGTGTCCTCTCTAGAGGACCTGAAAATTGCTGGCTTATTCTGAGGTGGAGGATCAGACACAGAGTTAACTGCAACGCAAATAAAAATATTTGAACTCATCAGTAACCATCAGAAGCCTCCAGTTACATACACTACTGCATAGAATATGTTGTAGTCAGTTCTTATTCTACTATACAAAATTTTATATACATATATAAAATACATACATATATATTAGGTTCAGCTTAGCTCTCTTAGACCATTTGTCCTCCTATTATATTTTGGATGTTTAGGCAAGTCATCTACCATCTCATTAAACAGGTAACTAGATACAATGGTATGATATTTCAATAAGAAGCTTAGACTGATTTATACCATGACCAAAAAAACAACCCAAAAACTACCACCATGTACAAACAGAAGCAGTACTGAAATATTACTGTGCACTTGCATAATCTGGAAAATGCAGTTGGACTGGGCAATCCTCCTCATGTGAAAGTGAAAACAATGTTTTTTCTGTTTTTAGAAGCCTACAACTATTACTCATGCCTACACAACTCTGGTTCAAGGCATAGAGAGGTACATTTTTAAGTACTGGAAATTTTACTTCATCTTTGCTGACTTGACTAAATAGGCAACAGACACATACAGTGTCTGTTAAAACATGGAAGTTGTAGTTCGGACAAGATCACCAAATCATGTCACAAAACTCTGTATCACTACAGTAAAAAGCTGTTCTCATGAATAATTATTCCAAGTTTCAATGAGAGAACAAGTTACTTGTTACCACATGAGACAAGTTACTTGTTATCACATGAGACAAGTTAGCTTTCCAAATGCTCACCTTCAGAAAGTGCAGGCTTGTGATGTGCGGGGAGAGACAGGACAGGACTGTTAATTGACTGAGGTTGTGTATACTGGACTGAAGGAGCAGGAGGAGGAGGAGTTGTAACTTGAGGAACTGGCTCATAACGTTTTTCACCAACAGGCCTATCCATAGATTCGGTATCAGTTGGTTTACCCCTGCTGAAATAAAAGAAACAACAATTTAAAAAAGACACTCCTCGGTTACCTCAGGGCTCTGAGCTTCTGCATTCACTTATTTTTTTCTTCCATGATCACCCGATTTCCATCTCTTCCTATGAGCACTAAAACATTATTTTCTTTAATATCCTGTCTCAAGTATAAAAACATTCATTGATAAGCACAAGAACTTGAGACACCACTGAATCTTTAGATCAGTAACACAAACCATGGCAAACAAAAGGCAGATGACATTTCAGGTGTATTTGAGTAATTGCCTACAAAGATTTAATTTTCCAATTTAATCTGTGGTAATTTAAATGAAAAAGTGTTCTCTGATTCACCAGGTCTTCAAAATAAAAAGGTAAAGCCACTTTTCTGGAAGGTGGGTGGGTTGTTTTTGAAAAGCATAATTAGCCAATGGATTCTAGTACAAATTTTCTAAATACACCCGGTATTTTTAAAATGCCATCTTAATTAGAAATGCGATCAGCTTAAGCTTCACTAGCTTTATGTGCATAGTGTAGAAAACTAAAATCCTATTTTCAAAATGTTTTTCTTACACTAGAAATATTTGTCCAGAAGTTTCTTTCAAGAAATAACAGATTTAATAAATACCCGTAATTTTGGTCAACAATATATTGCACTTATTTTCAAAATTTGTATGTTTAAAATTTTAAGTGCACATAATGCCCGTGATGAAATGTGACAGTGAGAGTACACCTGAAGACATCCTCACATCAAAAACAGTCTTACCACTTGATGTTCCTTTTCAAGTAGTCATAGCTAGTGTAAGAGCCAAGAAATCTAGGTGATGGCAAAGCAAACAGCAATAGAAGAATGAAAGAAAACAGTCATTCTATCTTGAGTATATTATTTCTTCACACTTATGCTAGTCCTAGCAGCCCTCATATGAGAAGGTTCTTGAAACAAAGACACTACTTCTAACAGTGATAAGGCCTTTACTGTATGTATACGTTCAATGATCACCTACTGTATTTACTGAGATTTTGTCAGTGAATCAGGCGATCAAGATCTCAAGTTGACCGACATTGAAAGTAAGAACAAGAGTACACTAAGCCATTTGATACAGTCTGCATAAACAAGCTTATTCAATATATCGAAATAAATGAACTAAAATAAAACCCATATTCAAACACTCTCGCTTATGATCCAATTTGCAGTCGTTTCTTCAGTCTTAACACAGAGAATGATGGTTTCATACTGCAGATCATGTAACTGAGGGTACATTCATACAACAGAGCCCACACCATAAAACGCCTCTGATTGTGTTCAACAACCCCTAAAAGAATGTCTTAGAACAACTGTTTATGAACACTAGGAGAGACAGAAAACTAAGTGTAGTGACAACTTTCCCTTGATTTTTAATGCTTATCTCGCTTTTATGATGCAAGAAAATACACTGTACATTAGGAGGACAGCTTTCCCTCATTCCTTCCCTTTCTGTATGCTCATAAAAATTTAACAGGCAACAATTCCAGACACCGTCATTCTTACTGCCTCAAAGCATGTTTTGAAACTACAGAAGGGCTAATCAGCTTCTGAAAGTCTGCTTGATGACCACATCAATGTGATGCTCAGTGAGCTAAACAGCATCTGTATGATCATGTCTCTAAAATCAGTGCTGCAAAATGATCGCTTCAGATCTGCTATATAAGCTTCTATTCCCACTGACTTTATAGAAAGTCATTCATCCAATAACAGAAGTTATTACTGCACGCTCACTCAGTGTTGTCTTTATTCCAGCTGAATAGCAGCTGCTTCCCAGAGAGGAATGTCAACCCGTAAGGGCAGCACTGCAAAAGCACACAGAAAAAGCCCAACACACTCCACACCTACTCAGAATGGCTTGCCAGCTTTCTGAGGAATTAAAACAATGGGGAAGTGTGGCGCATTTTGATGGAGGGAACAGAAGAGCGCACTGTGACAACACGAACATAGAACAGTGCTTGATACGAAGCACATTCTTCTGTGGCTCCTGACCAAGGGTCAGCCACAATCTCAACCATGTTGTTCAGAACCTGTATGCAAGGAAAGTGGTCTACAACAAAATGCTTGCTTACAACTTCTGAGTGTATACATGAAGTCCCTCTAATTACTTTTGTTACAAAACCGCTATTTTAATTAGAAATTAAGCAGAAATGAACAACTAGAATGAATCAGTGGGCATCAGGTTACAAGGATAAGCCTCGACATAGAATAGAAAAATTATCAAACTTGATTGCTGATCTTCAGTTTCCATTCAAAAAGCTTAAGATAACACAGGACACTGTTCCTTACCGCCTCCTCGGATGAGCTGCAACTGTTCATGTGAGCACTCAATACAAAATTTAGATAAGCTACTTCATTCCTCAGCATGTCAAACTAATGCAGTTAACTACACTGAACCAAGCAGGAACAAATCCACTACTCTCAGCCACAGGGGTAGTAGCCTCATAAGTCACTCCAACTAGATCCACTGAAACATGTCAATTTACAAATCCTAGTATTTTTCTCATCAATCACAGAATCACAGAATGCTAGGAGTTGGAAGGGACCTCAAAAGCTCCCCCAGTCCAACCCCTGCCAGAGCAGGATCACCAGACCAGGTCACACAGGAACACGGCCAGGCGGGTTTTGAATGTCTGCAGAGAAGGAGACTCCACAACCTCTCTGGGCAGCCTGGGCCATGCTCTGGCACACCCTCACAGGGAAAAAGTCTTTCCTTATGTTCACATGGAACCTCCTATGCTCCAGCTTGCTCCCATGGCCCCTTGTCCTGTCCTTGGCTATCACAGAGCAGAGCCTGGCTCCTTCCTCCTGACACTCACCCTTTACAAATTTATAACCATTAATGAGGTCACCCCTCACTCTCCTCCAAGATAAAGAGACCCAGCTCCCTCAGCCGCTCCTCAGAAGGAAGATGCTCCACTCCCTTCATCATCTTTGTAGCCCTACGCTGGACTCTTTCAAGCAATTCCCTGTCCTTCTTGAACTGAGGGGCCCAGAACTGAACACAATATTCCAGATGTGGTCTCACCAGGGCAGAGTAGAGGGGAAGGAGAACCTCTCTGCCCGACAACCACCCCTTCTGATACACCCCAGGATGCCATTGGCCTTCTTGGCCACAAGGGCACATTGCTAGCTCATGGTCATCCTGCTGTCCACCAACACCCCCAGCTCCTTTTCTGCCTGGCAGCTCCAGCCACTCGTCCCCAAGCCTGTAGCGCTGCATGGGGTTATTGTGACTGAAGTGCAGGACCCGGCACTTGGCCTTGTTGAAGCTCATCCAATTGGCCTCAGCCCAGTGATTCATCAAGAGAAACTATCCCTTATTCTAGTTACTGACAACTGTAACATGCAGATACGGCATTACCTGTTCAAAGCAGCTCTAGTAATGGTATGTTTCCTGAAGTATGTGAATAAAACTCCAACAAATTAGAAGAGTAAATGAAGCTGTTCTTAATGGGAAAAATACGTACTTTCACAGTACTTACTTAGTGGCAAAGAACTTTCCCTAATTTATTGTTTAACATTAATATTTAAAAAAGAAAAAAAAATTGTAGCTATTGCTCATGAATACATAAAGTCTGTCCTCCGTACCCAGAATACATTATATGGATTATGCAGGAGCAAGAGTGTGCATAGTCAACAGCTCCTATATCATCCAAATTTAGTCTGGTTTATTTTCAGAAGAGTTTATTCACAGAATAACAATTACCATATAAACTCACTGGAAAAAAGATGAATTATGAGCAAGTAACAGGGTACAAACTGGAAGCTGGTGAAAGGTACGTCTTAAATATGAATGCTTTCTCAAGACAGCAATTGCTTTGTGTTTCCATGCAACAACACTGCAGTTTGCTTCTAGAGGCACTACTGCCCAGCTAAGTAGTGTTCTTGTTTACCTCTTTCCACTTGCTTTCATTAATATTTTAGTCTTTTCTATTTGCACTGGACTACCCCAGGTCAATTCTTTCCCATGCCTGTACCTTCGTGTTCAGGGTTATATTCTTTCATAAATAAAACGAACAACACATTTTTGTCCCCTAAGATATGAAACTATCAACCTTAAAAACATTATTATCTTATTCCTTTGAAAGATGTCATCTTACTGTAAGTACAAGCCCTGAAGTTATACTCTGACTCCCAATAAAAACAACACCAGAACTCAGCACTCAAACAATTCAAGTGTCATGACAGACAGAAGTGGGAGGTAGAATTACGGAACAATCTCCCTCAACTATCAGCTGTTCTACAGCAACGTTTCAAGAGTTGTGTGTATTTCTCATGTTTTTCAGTTTGTGTGACACCGCAGAGAATAACAAATGTTAGTGCTGAATAACACAATAATTACATCTGAATAATTTTACAATCTCCACAGTTAACTTGATGAAATCTTACATTTCTTCCAAAGAACCATTAGTTGTATTTACAATGGCAACACAGTCCGAGTCTACAAATCAAAACGGACAAACAATGGGTAAAGTTGGCTTTTGTACATAGGAACATAATTCTGAGAGCCACTGTAATGCGTTATGAGACCAGCCAAAACTTTTTTTAAGGTCTCTTCCTATGATGCCTATAGAGCAGTACAGATATGCACCCATCTTTCCATCAGAAGACACAGAGCAAGTGAAAAGAAAGGATAAAGAAGAGAAAACACTCAGAACTGGTTACAGATTGCTATGTGCATTTGTTGCTTACCACATAAAGTAGTAAAATAAGAAATAGTTAACATAGGTACGCTTACTGAATAGGAAAAAAAAGTGAGAAGAGAAAACACTCAGAACTGGTTACAGATTGCTATGTGCATTTGTTGCTTACCACATAAAGTAGTAAGAAATAGTTAACATAGGTACACTTACTGAATAGGAAAAAAGTGAACCCTTTAAAACGTATCAAAAGCTTTTTAAAAGATTTCAGTATTCTCAGTTCACAGAGGAAGACACTGGAGATGGCAGACAGTATTATACAAAGAACAGGATTCCCGAGTCCTAGCTCAAATCCTTTAAGGGAAGCACTGGAACACGTATCAAGTACATGAAAAACAGGTTGCACATACAACCTAACACTATAAAAGCTCAGCAAGCTACTTTCTTATGTCACTCTAAAGATCTCATTTACATGAAGGGTGCCAGAATTCCAGCTTGACCTGAATAGTCCAGATTTCAAGCAGGAACGCAACCAAAGCCTTCAGAAGTGCTCAATTTTCAGTCTACATGCAGCAAACCTAGGTAGCTTTTCAGAGTTAACAGCTACCAATATTGTTATGGTTTGAATCAAAACAAATTTTGGAAATACAGGTGACTGTGGAGAGTACTCACAAAGCTTGTGTAAGTATCCTTCAAGACAGACAGTTCTTTACCTGAGCTAAATCTGCGTATGTGCTTTCACACAATTCTGTACCAAAATGTTCCACATCAAGGAAGTAAAACAGTAAGGAAACAGATGTTTCCATCAACAGATTAAATTCTGGCCTCAGCAATATTCCCTAAAGGCTCAGTTTCCTAATTTTAAACACAGCTAACATGTACAAGCCTGTCTGCAGAATAAATGCATGCGGAACTGGAATAAACCAAACCTTTTCTTTGAAAGATTTAACCACTGAGTTTAAGCACTCAGTATTCGACTAAGGCAATGCTCTGTTATGTTCTGCTAGTAAGTGGTAAGCAAAAGAAATAACATAGTGAAGGTCCTTAAACCTTCAAAAATTATTCACTGCATTTACCAAATTAAAAAGTTACAGTTATGTGTTTTCAAACTAAAGCTACGTGTAAACAGAGAAACTGACTGTGAATACAAAAGAACTTCAATTAGGTACCATGAACCCCTGGAATACCACTGATGAAGGCAGAATTTCTGTTGTAGTCCTATATGACTTCCTCCTTTTTCAGAGAGAAAAATAAAAATAAAAATAAATAAATCTCCCAAACTTACTTAGAATAATTGGCGAAATTCAGCTGATTCTGTGAATGTATTGGTTTAGTGGGCTCAGAATGATGGCTGGCAGCAACCTGGGCAGATGGCTTGTTTTCAAAACTCCTGCGATCAAAGTATGAGAGCTGCTTTCGATAATACTCTTCATCCTCTTCAGGATCATAATGATTTGAACGCACAATATCTTCAGGTTGCTTCACTTGAGGTCTCTGTGGTTCTGGGGCCCTAACCAAGAATAATAATGAACAGTTGCCCAAGCACAAGTACCTGAATTAAAATTCTGTTTTACAGTCTAGCTAGAAATAAAGCAATTGAAAGGTATTTCTTCAAATTGTACACCTTGTGTTTTTAACCTATACTGCATGGAAATTAGATGTGGCAGCATAAGATAAGAAAATCCTTGTTTCCTTTTCCCCTTACCTTTGTCCTTTTGTTTCACACTCTAATTATCTCAACTAAACATAGCCAATATTTTAATCTCTTTTACAAAGTTTTTTTCCTCAAAAACACAGAAGAAAATAGTGTCCTTCTCCTACTTCCCAGCAAGCACGTTCATGAAACGGACTTTATGCCCTGTCCTACTGTTGACACAGAAATCATACTGACACAATCCAATTCTCCACTGCAGTTTCCTATTTTAACCACTGTTTTCTGAATATTCTAATCTCACATTAATTAAACTGAGTTTTCAGTAAGTTGTGCACCTACCTGTAAGTTGTTTTGTCATGTTCATACTGGCTTTGAGAAGTTGGTTTTGGACCACTCACAGTTGTGAGCGTAGGCTTAGGTGCTAGCTCTGGAGGCTGTGAAGAAAAGAACAGCATATTCTTAGATATTTAACATTCGGAAAGATATAGCACTTTAAGAAAATTAAGACTGCTCCCTGCCCACCTACTCCCAAAAGGAAAACCAAAATTAAATACTAGTGAAAGATGAATTGGAGGAGTTTTCAGCATGGCAAGATCTTCTTCAGTGTTTTCACAAAAGTTTTCAGCTTCTGCTCTTATAACATACTGCAATTAGGTTGCTAGAAGGCTATTCCACAAGCAGTAAAGCCTTCTTTCCAAGACAGTATTTTACTTCTTGCAATGTGGCCTCAATAGCAAAAAGCAGGAATTAAAATATTTAAATGACTTACCTTGACAACTGATGTATCACTTGGGTCCTTCATTTTTTCCAAAGATGGTGATCTCCTTCTTTCAAATATCTTAACCCTACTTCGCACAGACTGTGGTTTCATGGCTGGGTCTTCTTCTTCCTCCGCTAGAGATGGTGGTGTAGGCAGTGGCTTACTGTTAGAAGGCAAAACTTCTGGTTTGGTTTGTGATGAAGAGGGAGGAGGAAGAGAAACACCCGAAGTGCTATGAGAAGGCTCATATTGTCCAGCTTTAGCATTATAAGCTTGAGGAGGACCTTGTTCATAGCCCCTTATATGTGGATCAAAGTACTGCTTCGGTTCAGGAGATCGAGATATGGCTGACTGGTATGGCTGAGCTTCTTGTTTATATCTACCATGTGTGTCATATCCAACAGTGTGTTGCTCTTCATATCGCACTTGCGGTAAGCTGAAGTTTTTGGGTGCATGCTCATAGCGAGGTCTGCCATCATAGCTCATCGGAGGGGGTTCCTCAAAACGCGGTTGTGCTGAATAATAGCTACGTTCTGTGCTCTCTTCTATGTTTTGCCTGGAATCAAGATCCCTAGGAGGCTGGTTTTCATAAGCTGTTCTCGTTTGGTTGTAGGGCTGTTTTTCATCGTAATATGCCCAGTGTTCCTCATAGGGAGGCACACGGTCATCGTAATGTAGGCGAGGGTCATAACCACGAGAAAATTGATCTACATAGTTTGTAGAATCATACCTATACGTCGACTGTTCATAGTCCCTACTCGGTTGTTTTTCTGCATACTGAGCCTGGGATTCGTAGATCAGATTTGGGTCTCTTTCCTGTCTCTGTACTGGGTGATTAATTGCTGGCTGTTTTAAGACGTAGCTCTGTCTGGATGCTTCTTCGTTAATATATGGATCCTTTCGGTATGTCTGTTAAAGGGACAGGCACACTTTTCAGTTAAAATGAAGAGTAACTGCAGCTGCATTTGAAATGTAGTATTTGAAACAAGTTTTAAATATTGCCTTTAATTTGTTTAAAAACAGAATAATTTGATGCAGCTGTTTGCAATCACAGGAAGCTGAACTTGGTGATTTAAGATATCCCAGCCCTATTTTTTAAGCAAAAACATAAGCACAATAAAAGGGAAAGACAAAGGTAACAGTCTCTCAAGTTGGGAGTTTGGCATTTGGAAAGGGGGCACACACACTTTTTCACAGGAGGCAGGAAGAATGGAAATAAAGGAAATTACATATTTCAGTTAGTTCTGGTATTGCTGGGGAAGGATATAAAGTCACCCAACAAGCTGGATTAATCTTCATGATTAAGGATTTGGCATGATTTAAAGTATACAAATATCTAGTGTCATTTTAAGGACTTTTCTCAAGGCCTCATTAATACACAGAACATCGCCAAGCTAAAAAAAGTCACATGTGAAGTAAAATCAAAATACAGAATGCAGCTTTTTTTAAAAAAATGTCATCTTTTTGAGAAGTGAAAAGTATATAGTTTGAAGCCATGCACACAAAACAGTAGATGATGCTTAGAAATTCAGGTGCACTGTTTTTTAACCTGCATGATCTCTTGTAAGAAAAAAAAAATAGAAGGAATTCTCCAAATAAGGGCAAAACAAAATGATCATGTGCTAGCTTGATGTATAGCAGGAAATCAGCGCAACAATGCAGCACAGGTACCTTTGCTGGATCTATGTGCGGCGATAAGGATGATGGCTCTTGATCTCTTAGGACTATATGAGCTCCCTCAGTACTTGATGTTCTTAAGGGGCCCGCTTGTGGTTGGTAAGAGTTGTAAGGAGCAGCAGTAGGCTCCTCCAGTCTGACATTAGTTATGTTTACATTAGCATTTACTGCAGAGGTTGATGAGGTTGCAGGGTTTGATTCAGGCGACGGGGAAAGGTAAGGGACTGCAGGTGAGGCTTCTGCTTTCTGTGAAGTGTTTAAAATATTTTAAATATACTGCTATTGAATCACCGTATGACTTTTTAATTTATATTAAAATAGTTTAAATGATGCTTTGATCAACACAGCTAGATGTAGAATGAAATGTACTGAAAAAGTATCATGCACTAGCACTTCCAAAAATTCATTATGTTGAAGATTAAAGAAACAAAACATTTAGTTAAAGTAGAATGGTACTTCCATGACCCTCCTGACAGAATGAGTCATTAAAACAGGTAGGGCAAGCTGATTCTCCAATTCATTATAACATATTACTGCTGCTGCTGACAGTTTCTTGTATGCACTCACAATACTGGTAAGCAGACTATAAACACAGATTTCTTGTTCAAGAAAACTTGCAGCCTGAAGTAAATGCTTAGTGGTCCATGTATAAAATTACTTTCTTACCGGCTGAGAAGTAGTTGTTTTAAATCCTGAAGAATCTATTCTGAGATTTGGCTGTGGCTGAGCTTGAGTTGCATAAGTAGGGTAAGTCTGAGTTTCATGATGCATTCCTGAAGAATCCTCTCTAACAGGTTCAGAAGAACGTGTAATAGCAGACTCGGGAGGAGTCCCAACCTCATCATTCAGAGTTTCATCCAGCTCTTGATCAGTATAAGCACCCCCTTCTGTATCTGTGTCTTCGTAATCAGATGTGTGTCTACTGTCTGTGCTGTACATAGAATATTCACTTCCAGGAGCTGAGAGGTAAGAAAGGCGGTCATCATGTAAATCAAGGTCATCACTTGTAGCACCATCTGCCTGTATCAAACAAAATTAAGAGTACGTATTTATTGAAGTAACTTTTGATGAATGCCCTATTTCTTGCAAGGTTAAGTTAGTATTTTTTTATTGCTGTGTATAATTAAGAACTGAATAGATTGAATGCATCTATCTTGCTCTGAACCACAAAGAGTCTGGTAGTTTAAAAAAAGTTAGTTACATGCCAAATCCAGCAGTACAGCAACAGTATGAGAATTTAGCAATTCTGAATATCACAGGGGAGAAGTAGTCAGGCTTCAATCGTTGAGAATGCTAAGCTTACTCCTAAAAACCTTTTCTGCAGTCTAGCTCTTTGAATCATTTTACTAAGGGGGCAGATGACTGTCAGTGTAAGGGAGGCGATAGGGCACAGCGTCCATGGATATCAAAGTGCTTGGAAAGACACAAACCTGCACTTTAAAGTGATATTATCATACTGACATCACTAACTTGAAAGTAATTCCAAGGAGATGAAAGGAGCTCAATCTGAACAGCAATAGCTAGTTCATCATTTGCTTACTTGCAGCTGGTACTTCTGATTTTAGTTCTTCAACAGGATGGATGTAATGCACGTAGCATAATATGTAGCTTGAGAAGGCAACTGAAGTTTTAGTGGGGAATACAGAATAATAACTTGTGATTTTGTTACTGTGTTCCCATAACTTCAAGAACAACCTCCACAGAGAAGTCAGAAAGAACATGAATATGCCATTTATTTTTTATATTAATGAAATAGCATCAGGCAATCCCAGCTCCTAGTACCAACATAGCAGAACACCCAGAACTTCTTTGGTGAAAACCATCCAATCCCCACAAAGCCTTCAAAGCAATAATATATTCTCCAGTTAACAGTGGCAATGGGCAAATGCTCTCACTTACTACACTGCTACATGCACAAGGACAACTGTACAGCCCTCATTAAATAGAATAAAATGCACTAATATAGTGACAGATCAGATCTGAACATTTCACACAGCCATGAGGTATTACTGCTTTGTATCTTCAAATGATGGTTAAAATGAGGAGGAAAGAATGAACATTACACAAGCATCTGTCAATATCAGTAAGAATGAAAAAGCCAGATACTCTAGGACAGTACCCTCCCCAAACATATGATTTCTTACCTTTCCTTCTGAAACCCATACTAGTTGATTCTGTTGTTGCTGAATTGCTTCCTTCAGAGCTCCATACCATCCTTCATTCATTGAATTCAAGTTAATGGTAGCTAGAAGTACAGTAGGTTAGTCTGACTTACAATTCCTGCAGAACTATGAGAAGCATCTGTACCACCAGCATTAAAAGCAACAACCTGGAAAGTCAAAACTATGACGTTTAAATAGTAATGTAAACATAAGTACTCAAAGCGACTCTTAAGGCATGTTGTAGTATGGAACATTTTATCCCGTAGGAAATAATGGGTTAACAGCAGCTTGGAACAAAGCGAGGCTTGAGTTTAGCCAGCCTAAGAAAATAAAATTACACAATCTTCCTATTTATTCAGATATTTGATTGCATTTGATGATCCTGCAAAGCTACTAGATCTACTAGGAATATCATTTTGATGTTTCAGATTGCTTTACATCTGTGCAGTTATATGCAAACAATACAACAATCAGTGAACTACTGGTTATTGAACAGGGGAGCCTGAACAAGTCAACAACTGCCTGACTCGATCCACTTGCAGAAGAGTCTGGAAGTAGAAGTTACTCTCAATCCCACCTCCCCCTCCCTTCTCAGATATACAGGATTAGTACTTCTAGTTACTTACTTGTAAAGAGATGATGATTATTTTTGCGTAGCTTGTGAGCTCTTTCATACAGCTTTCTGGCACTTTTTCGTGATTCTGGGCACAACCTCATTCTCATAGTCTTTACACCCTGCTTAGAATCAGGATTTAGAAACACCACGATAGGATACCACTGGGCGTAGTTCAGACGGTCCACTGCATTAGGAGTGACATCTAATAAAGCATGTTTGTCCTGTTGATAAAAGAAGGACAGAGGCAAGAAAGTGAGTCACTTATATTCTAGATAACCTTTTTTTTTAAAACCTCCAGGAATTTATTCTGTATTACCTTTCTGGAGTTCACAGTTTCAAAGTATTGAAACAAGTTATTAATACAGATAACCAAAGAGGTGGTGGGGTTGGTGGAATGTTTTGGGGTTTTTTTACGTTTGTTTGGTTTTGTTTTCCTAATTAACCAACAGGAAGATGAGAAAGTTATTTTTAAAGCAAATACACTCATTAGTTTTTCTTCTACATTTAAAACACCCACCCCTTTACCTGAGGATATCAGTTTTACTCTTCTTGTGCTAAAAGTACAGTGACAACAGAAGACTTACTCTATCGATTATCTGTTTTATAGTGTGAAGACGTATAATGCCAGAACTACGTTGGTCAGTACCAGCATCTCTTGGTTCACTTTCTGGTAAAGAGGACACAGTAAAAATCTGTTGTAAGTTTACAACATATTCTACATTCCCTCATTAAGATAAACAGCAACATTTCATAGCTCTAATTGTCAGTTCAGATTGAAGATGCACCTCCTGCTTCAAAGTAATACACGGAAACCTACCCACCAACTTGGCCATTAAAAAAATCACTACATGTTTACAAAAGCAATTAGAAATACGATAAGGTACTAAATTAAAATGAAATTTGAGAAGGCTATAAATAGAACTAAAACTACTTTTACCTTCAAAGAATTATCAGCAACCAAACAGTGAAAGAACTTACTTTGTTACTTTACATCGTCAACATCTTGTTAAACATGTTAACAGCTGAAGTAGTAACGCAGAGACACTCTAGCAAAAGAAAGCTGACTATTTCATAACTGCAGAAAAACCTCATCGCACACTTACTTGCAATTTGAAAGATATCTGGTTCTTCTCTAGCAAGTTTCTCCCGTGCAACATCAGCAATTGGACCAAAAATGGTTACAGGTCTGAGAAACCCAGCTAGAATTGAAGGAACAAAAAGTCAAAATACATTGATTGCCTAAAACAAATGCAAGATACTCTTAAATACATATGCTAATACAAAGCAAAATATACAAGAACCTGTTAACCTGCAATAGTAAGAATAAAGTCATACCTTCCCGAAGAACGACTCTTTCATAAGCAGGAAACTTTGTCTGAACTGGTTGAGCAGAAAGATCTTCTCTGCTTTTTCGGAGATTTCTTTTTGAGCTACGCAAACCTCTGAATCTCCAAAAATCCGCTCTATCTCCTCCTGCTGTCTTTGGAAGCGTGTACTGTACACTAGCCAGCTGCTCAGCTCTAAAACGATATAAAATCCCAATTAGTTATCAAGGAGGACAGCTTCCGAAGTAATGTTTGACTAGCAATCGTTTACTTTCAAAAAACACCACCACCTTCTGAATCTAACTTATTATTTATTAAAGTACCTATTGTCATTGTTTATTAAAGTACAAGACTGAACTGAGGTTGATGCCATATTTCTAAAGCTTTACATAGCCTTATAAAACTTTCTTTTCAGTACAAAAGACAAAAATTTATTGTAGGCTGTACAAGAGTCAAAAGCAAATCCATAGATAAAATATTTAACTTCAATTTGTGTTAAGATTTCGTCACTGCGTCTGACTGAACCAGTTCTATAATCTAGCATCCTGTGGACAAGCCCAATCATTCATTATACAAATGCAGAATTTAAAACTACAGTTTTGGAACAGCAATTTTAAGTATTTGAAAATCGTACCTGTTTTTGTTAGGTATGATACCTCTTTCAACTTCCTTATGATTCTTGCCAATTCGAATTGCCAGCCATGAACCCAGTTTGCCATTGTACAGAGTGTCCACCACCCGGAACACTTCACCCTTGTTGAAACTCAGTCCATAAGGAGATTCCTTTTCATATTCAAAATGAGTTCTGATATAGAAAGAGTCCCCTACATCAGACTCAACAATGCGACGATAAACTGAAAAAAGACATCCCAAGAAGTGTTACTTTTTCAAGTGATGTCCTAATGATTACTCAAAGCAGTGCTTCACCTTACTTCTCCTTGCTTTGAAATATACAGTATTAATTCCAGAAGCCTCAATGCCTCAGAGCTGCTCTATTTTAAACAGCATAACTATCAATAGCAAACTCTACCAACATAAAATCAACTTTCACGGTCAAAAATACGATGCTAGTGCAAGTTATTTCAGTTCCCCCGGAGGGAATGAATCACACTAGGAAAGATGATTGTGTATGCACGCATATCGGTGTAATCACTCATTTTCAACAGCATAACTGCAACAGACTGTCCTGCTCCCCCCAAAGTTTAATTCCAATACTTTTATCAGATGTTAGGTGTCATTTTTGCTGGTTTTTTCTTGTTTCAGTTTCTTTTGCATTGTTTTGGTTTGGGGGGGTGAGCATGCACTGTTACAGCATCAATCTCTAGTCCATTTGTAGTAGTAACCTATCCCAAAGCCAAAAGAACTTAATAGTCTTCATAAGATGCCAAGCCACAAGTTAGCCATAATTTGCTATACTTTTTATGTTGTTCCAAGTAGTATACATTGCTCCCAATAGACAAATATTTACCATCTTTTTTCTTCTGTGCCAATATGGTTACTTCTTCACCTTTAGGAAGATCAAGCAAAAAAAGGACAGCCTCTTCTCTGATGATATTTGTGAAGTCTACGTTATTTACCTGGTATCAATGAAGTAATCAGTTTGATTTAGCATACGGCATTATAACATATTCGAATATACAATGGGAAATATAAATCACCTTATTGCTAACAATTCTTTTTTATTTAGTTTCATACATACACACCAAGTGCATGTGTCTCAAGATGTCCCTTTTATCTCCCAACAGTCTGACTATTTCTTGATGAAAGCATAGCTTCCAGAGTAATAGATAGGGGTTAAATTTCATTTTCTTTAGATCAATATTACAGAGCACCCATTAGACCATCAGTAATATACAGAGTCTTCTGATAACTTTGTGACCCAATAGTTAAAAAACCCGAACACCTATCAACTGAATTACTCTGACAGATTAGTAAAACTTACTAACCTTCCTAAGAACAGTACAGTAACAGAAGATTTTGCTGCTATTAAGTCATCTAAGAAGTACATACAGAAAAAAACCCTGTATGAACTACAAACCCAACATATTCAATAGTACAGGAAGAAAACGTTTGTATTGTTATTGTTTGACATACCCTGAGAATCTGGTCCCCTTCCTCTAAGCCTTCTTTTGCTGCAGGGCTGTCTTCCAGAACACCAGCTACAAATATGCCAACATCATTGCCACCTGCTAGTCGCAAGCCCACACTGTCTCCTTTCCTGAATTTTACCAGTTTCATGCTTGGCCTAGAGATTTAGAAAATATTCCATTTAGAGGTGTAATAGCACAAAATATCTTAGTACATTTGAGACTGAACACATGCAAAGAACTAATTTGCTTGTCATTTCAATTAGAGGATACTATGCTCTGCATGCCATTAACTGCTTATCAACTGCAGCATTACAACACACATTAGCAGCACTTCAAAAAAACCCACCCCTATTTACTTTTTATAGGGTTTTTTTTTTTTTTTTCAAACGTTCATTCAGTGATTTAAGTGAGGCACTCTGACACTCTTCCAAAAACGCTCCTCCTTTTAAGAGCTGTGCTGGCATATAGATCTATTCTGGCTCTGAAAAGATCAAGATGAATTTGAGATGAAACCAAATTAGAATTTATTCTCACGTACGCTAATGTCCATCCATAAAGGACATCCCAGTTCAAGCAGACCGGTTTCCACATCATGACTTCACACATTTCTGCAGTGAGCTTTAGTAATTGCTTTCCAATTATGATGAAAGGAAAAAGAACATACTACAGTATGTCTCCCCTCTCTGGGGATGGCAATGACACAGGAGGGGTGAGGGTCCCAGGGAGAGATAAACACCACAAATTCCTTTCAAACAGTTGATCTTTGAAACTACTCCTTTCCATTGAAAATTAGTAGACTTCAAAACTGTGTATTATACAATTCAAGTGCCCACAAGGCTCAGGAATAAACCTGAAGTCTTCATCCTAACATCTGTCAACGGAAGTATCAGGATAGCATATTGGACTTGACATCAGGCCATTTATACAGGTTATTCATCACTGTGGATATCAAATAGAGTTTAGAGTTACATTACCGAAGCATTCCATCTTCATGGGTTGAATTGGGTAAAGGACCATCAGATGGACTGACTGGTAAATCCACATCTGGCTGACCTCCTTGTGCATACACTGGCTTTGGTTCTATTAAAACATCAAATTATTTCAAATGTCCATTTGGCCATTTAAAGATGAGGAAGTAAAGCTTAACTTTTAATTAAGAGCTTAATGACTTCAGTTGCCTTCCTCTACCCCATTTAATCCCACTGAAAGCTGGAAGTGAAATATGAGAAACTTACAACAACAGAAGACACTCCCATGGTGACATGCAAAGCAGCGTGATTACTGGCCCAATTATTACTTCAGTAGAATTCTCAAACTTCCTTTGCACTTCACCAAGTTTTCTGAACACTGTAAAACTACAAAAACTAGAAGGCTGCATGCTCACAAGACCACTTTCAACCCTGCTGTCTCTCACCTTGATTTATCTGACATAACTTATTCATTTTCCATTAGCCCTCTTCTCTCAAGAATTCATTTTTTGAAAGAAAAATACCACAAACACTCAAACTACTGCTCCATGCCTTGAGGTCAGCAGCTTTCAACGCTAGTGCTGGTCCAGTCAGTGGCTCTTAAAGATAAGCACCTACTATGGCTCTGCTGCACATATTCCCCAGAGTCAATGGGAGACGACTGCCACTGCAGTCTTCTCTCAGTAATGAACACCAACAGGGGCTCTGTTTGGCCATGTGGTTGTTCGTGTTAGAGAAAATTGTATTTAAAGCTTCTCTCTGCACACTTGAACAGTCAGTTACAAACTAGTCTAACATCCCTGATCTCCCCAACAACAGAGCTGTCCTCCTTTCAAACCACCGAATGGACTAGTTTGAAATTGGGAATTTCAGAAAACAATTTGGTAAGAACACCTTTCAAAAATATGGCTTTTGTTCTTATGATATAGTAATACAGCATTTTCCTTCAGGTCCTTAATGACCACTTCCTAGCCTAAGCTAGGATGGTCTCTCTGAGCAAATACTCTCCTTCCACCCTCCTTTGACAAAACGAACCACAACAGTCACCTTGGCTGCGCATACGACCCCTATGTACTGGCCTGCATCTCCTCCCACCCAAACTAAACATTTCCACATGTCTCTTCTTTTTCACCCAAGAACAGAACATTTCTTCTTACCCATTAACCAACAGAATTCCCCCAGTCATTACTACTTGTTCGCCAGTTCCTCAAACTGATTAGTACTTTGGGTTAAGAACCATCTCAAGGATCTCCTATCCTGGCCAGCTTTGTACTATGAAAATTAGTAATCTTCAATATCTTACAGAAATACAGAATTCATCTTTAAAATCTCACGGCCATATCATTTCTCTATTTTGGCAAATATTAAGTTACTTCATTTGAGTCTTTTCATAACCACTGCAGAAGGTCACCTCCTATGACAATCTTTTCAATAATGGCTGCTGCATCAGAAAACCTGGTGTTCTGTCAACATCATAACTCCTCCAGATCTTCACTGACCTACTGAATACTACATACAGCAGTGTCACTGCTCATCCCTTAAGTCTTCAAATATCTTCAAGCTTGAATGTGCCTTTTCTCATTCTACCCAGCCTTTCAAGAACAGCTCCCTCTAAACCATCTGCACAGGTCCTCCCTCTCCACTTACAGTTTCACTAAAGCACTTCTTTCTGTAAACAAAAATCCTACGAGCGAGCCTCCCCAAAACAGCATCCTGTCACCATATCATATAATGTTTTCTCTATTTTGCACCAACTGGCTTTTATTTGCTGCCATTTAGCTTACTTTTCACTTCTGGAAAAAAGCAGTAAGATTTTTTTTCTCTGATTTTATTAGTTAACACTGCATTTGTTAAAACACCTTCTTGGTCTATGACTGCAGTTAGTAAGTGCTACAGTAACAAAGCATCTCAGAATGTTTTGAGTTGTGTCTTGGAAACATTAGTTCTAAACAGGATTAAGTACATCCTTATTTACTTATAGTCTGCTGCACTAACCCATAAGAGCCAGTCTAGTGCTTGACTCTCAGAAGAGAAACAACAGATTCTAACCTTGCTTGAGAAATCAGACAAAACTCTTTACAATCATCATTTATAAATACAGTTCTAAACACAGCAAGTTTGACCTCTATATAATGAGCAGACCCCACATTTTAGGTTTTCAGGACTGGAACTAAGATATAAATGGGGTTATGGTTATAAAGACTGTTTGTATTCAGAGATTAAAAAAGTAGGACTTGGTCTGTTTTAAGACTTCAGAAATCATTCCACAAATATGCAGTAATAAAGTCTTTACTGGTCAACAACTCTCAGCAACACACAATTAATAGATTTTAATGTTTTTACCTGGGAGTGGTGGAGTTTGTTTTTCAGTTCTTTCGACTGCCACCTCTTCCATAGTTTTAGAAATATCATCTGCATTCTTTACAGGTGTAGAGACAGCTCCTGGCTTAGTTATTCTCTCATCTTCTCTGCTTCGAAGACTATATTAGAAAAAAAGATTCCACTCTGCATACAGAATTGTTTCTGTGACCTTGGTCTACTAAGACTAAAGAATAAATGGTTTCATTCACAAAGTTCAGGTTTGGTGGATAAGGAATTACCAGTTACTATTTAACAAGGTTTTGTTCTTAGACTATCACATTATTATTAACTTTCACCATTTCTAAATCTGAGTACTTTGTCCCTACTTCACACTAATAAGGGGCTCTCTAGATATGGCTATTTAGAAAGAGGAAGGACATGGTGAAAGGACATGCTCCTCTACTTCAAGCACAGAAATCATACACATGTGCTGTATATTGAAAGCTACATAAGAAATTGAGAAGCAAAGGCAAGAAGGGGAGAAGAGCAGTTATGATGGTCTTCTCACCCCTCCCTGTAGAGACAATGGATTTTTACACCTAATTCTTAGGCTTTGCTGAGATCAAGCTAGTTGATCTGTTTCTTGGCATGGCAGCTGCCCTGGAACACAAGTGCTGCCGGAGTGGCTCTTGGTAGGGCTTTGCAGAGATAGAAAGTAGAACACAAGCATGCTTCTGATTTCTGAGTCTTCAGAGAGGATGAGGTCTTCAGTCCAGAGCTATGACAAGATCAGAGTGCTTCTCATATACACAGTTGTCCATGTATTTTAGTAAAAAGGACAACTCACTGCTTCTTATGCACTTCCTATGCATGCCTTGTAAAACAAGGCCATATATGGCAAGTTAGACAAAGAAAAAAAACTCTTCTTTAAACGATGAGAGCAAGTAAAGCTCATTGTTTAGATCAACTACAGCTCAAAAGGACAGAATTACTATTCCTTTAGTTCTCAAGATCAGTTATTTTTGTACTGTTATATAGAGGTACAGCTACGAGCTGTACCTTAGCAGAACAACAGAACGTAAGCTGTATGTTGAACTGTTAACTGTTACACTGCTACCTGTTGAACAGTAAATAATGCAATAGTGTCAGAGCAGATGAGCATTAATAATCAGCTGGAAAAACAAAAGGAGAGCAATATACCAAAACGACAGTCTTAAATCCAGAGCATGCACATCTTTAAAAAAGGTCATGAGATGCTGAAAATATCCAATTCCTGAGAGGTGACAAATAAGCAAGGATATTAGAAGTATTTGAGAGAAGTCAGACAAAAAAACCACAGCTTTTTATACAATATGAGACTTAATTGCCAAGGAGGGGGGAAAAAAAGATACCTCCTAAAAGAGAACAATGGCTTGGTGCAAGTCCATCTCCTGTCATAAAGGAGAGGTCTGTACTGGGGGAAAAAAGGAAAGTTTTCACTACCAACAGCTAGATGGTGCTACTAGGCAATAATGAGCACCACTGCGCATAAGGTGCAAACGTATCAAGAAAATCCATTACACAGTAAAGACTTAATCGTAATCAGAACTGATACCTCTAAAGATGGAAGTATGACTTAGGAAAAGAGATGCCAGCAAATCTACTTATTCAAGACATGAGAAAAAAAATAAAATAGTAAACATTTAAATACGAGCAGTACGTGCTTTCCTGAAGCAATGTGAAGTTTGAAACATAAAGAAAGAAAGCTTAGCTATTTAGTCAAGACAGACTAACATACTAAGACTTTTCAATGCTTTCTTCTGCCAGTTTTAAAGCTGTGTGCCTAAAGGCAGCTAAAAAGCCCCAAAACAACAAAAACCAGAATACAGAAAAATACCAAAATCACCACAACAATCTGGGAAGACACAGGCGTCCTTGCGCTGTAAACAACCACCTTGTTACAAGTCACTTAGTTCAGCAGCCTAATATTTTAAAAAACCCCACAACTTGTTTGTGCCCTTTTTATTCAGATAAGCCCCTTTTTAGGAGCTTCCAGGGTTAGATTATAATTATGCTAAAACCATTATGCCCAGCAAAATGAAAAGTAAGCATTTACCCTTCTACTTTGCTTCCAAGTTTTACTGGTAAAAATTTTCTTATTCCTCTTTCAGATTTCCAGCGTATTTTCATTTGTACATAAAACTAAGTGCATAAGCTAAAAGCTTACAGCACTAGACCAAAATATGACTGGACTCCTTACCCCCTTGAAAACAGTTCACACACATATAGCTGTTTAAATGCATACTAAGTGTCTTATAAACAAATAAACCCCTATAGTAGGATATGCTACCACTAATTCCCCGCCTTCTCCAAAGATCTTTGAGTAATGAGCACCAGTTAATGAGGTATTACTGAAGTTTCCCCATGAGCCCTCTCTACTTGTTTCCAAGCATCCCCTAAGGCTTAACAGATACATTATTCCAAAACAGTAATGTCTGTTTTAATTTAAAAATACAGCCAAAAATACTGCAGTTACCACACAAGCACAAAGTTCATTTTATACTTCTTATAGTCCAAAAATCATTCTTAATTTTATGTTGCTTTTATATATGCATATATCAAAAAAAGAGCATAAACATGAAAGAAAACAACTCAAGAACAGACAATGAGAGCATAGCACAAAACAGTCAGGTAAATACCTGAAGCAATACGCTGCTAGACTGGACTACTGCTACACATTCAGCCAAATACACCCTGCCAACTAAAACCCCTGTGGAAGGTCAGTTCTAGCCTCTGTAAGACAACAAAGTTTCAACAGGAAAAAGCTGATAGAAACAGTTGTGACAGCACAAAAACGGAAAAATCAGAACAGGAAAGTAATTTTTTTTTTCCCTTGATTCTGCTTATGTTGCCCAGTAAGCACTGAGTATTTCACAGTGCAAGATGATACAGAGAAGAACTTGATACTGTCACTGGTTCTAGGTGATGGGAACTTGTTAAGAACTGACAGCTGTACTTTCCAAAAGTCAAAAGTGGTGTGCACTGTGTGCACTGTGATGCTATTGTTTAACATCTGTGCTGTGTCAGGGCCTCCTTTACTTCACTTCCCCCCTGCCCTTTTTGCATGTTTTTTTTTTCCTTAATGGCTTTTTTTTTTGTTGTTTTTTTTTTTTTTAAGTATGCCTAAGAGACACATTTTTGAATATCTTCAGTCACAAAAGGCAGAGTCAGCTACACATTAGTGTCACCAACTGCGGCTATTACTTCAGAACAAAAAAGCACTGTGTCCAACACACAGTTAGAATGTTTGTTTGCACAGAAAATACTTTGAAAAAATATGAATATGCAGGCTCTTCCCAAATATGTTTTTAGCAAATCTCAAACTGTTTAGCATGAGAAGACAGTAAGAGCCAAGAGGCATCTTCCCAAGTACATTCAAAATCGGACTGGTTTTTGTCCTGTACTCCAGTTTTTGAACCTCTTGTGCTCTCAGAAACGGACAACTCTATTGTGGAAGTCAACCTCATCCTTCCAGAAAGAATGACGACTTCTACAGGGATTTCTTCAAGCTTCCACATCTTTCTTGCTGAGGCTGAAGTCCTTTTTGCTATTCCAGTGCCCAGGCGAGGAAGGTAGCACAGGAGAGACAGTTCCCAAGTGGAACTGGTAAAGGGGAACTGGTAAAGGGCAGCCCAGAACATAATTTGGTAGGCTTGCCAGCAACTGCCTGTAAATGTCACTATCCAGGATCAGTCACACCAAAAGCCTATCTAGCTCAAAATATAGCTTACTTTTCATTTTGCTATTACCTATCTTACTGCTGGCAGTAATAAAAGAGTATATATGGTATTTCCCCCCAAGTACTCTCCAACTTAGGGTGCAGAGACCTCTTTTGCTCATTACAGCTTTTCAAGTACAGCTCTTAACAGATTATACAAAGCTGCCTTAAGTTAACTCACATTCTGTATCCAAGATACATTTTTCTTCTCCCTAAAACAGTCGTTGTTCTGCACATCTTTAAAATTATATGCATCTTGAAAAATCTATAGTCGGCTAATACTAAATTAGGTACTAAGTGAAATAAAAGGTATTAATATGTCCTGGCTTTTCCTGTTTTAGAGTTTAAGTATATTTTTTTAAAGTCTCCAGGGCTATGAGTATTACCTGTATCTGGAGATTCGTAACATTCATTCTCTGGATTCTTTTCAAGACTGACTATTCATAATTTGCAATCCTCCACAAGTGAAAAAACCAATATAATTAGTCCTTTTCATTTGTAATTTAAAAGAAACATGTTCTAGAATCTGAGTTTTAGGAAGACTGTTCAAGAGACATCAGTGAACTTCCTCTGGACTAAAGAAAACTAGAAGTGGTATTTAATGCTTTGACAGGATGTTCAAATAGCGATTGTTATGGAAATTCTATATCCGGGAAAACTGGAGGCACACCAGAGTACATACCAGTATGGAATGACAACACTGAAGACCCTGCCAGACTCCAAAGCAGGAGTCCTCTAGCATGCACCTAAAAGTGCCAGTCCGTAATTAAGCTTGTATTAAAGAACTAAGAGGATTCCCCTCAATTTCTTTCCTCATTCACCAACACACACTTGGCAGAACAGGGTCTAAATAAAGACTAATTATCTTCAATAAATTTTTAATATCCTCCTTAGTTAGGCTCAGTTTGAGGACTTCTTGCACCTTTTCCTCCTCAGATTATTGATCAAGCTTTTTTCACCCTTGAATATTTTTCACCAAACTTTGAAAAATGAAGCAGTTGCAACTAACTTGATCTCTCAGCAGATTTAAACTTGCACAAATAACCACTACAAAGAGAAGTTGTTTTTAACTTGTTTTTCTTTATGTGGCTCAGGGCCCAGATTTTCTGATCTTGCAAAGGACATGTCCAACAGGAAGTCAATCCATGCCAAGGTAGCTCTTGTTCGTAAAGCAGATATAGCGGATGCACTCACAGTTGAGATAACTTCAAAGTTCCTTCTCAGGAAGGATTTAATTCTTCTGACAGTGAAGTCCATAGGGAGGAAGTGACCATCTACCTAAACCACTATAATAGGACAGGAAAGCACTAACACTGGGGTGAGTCAGTCACAGTTTCAGTTTTGATGGATTTTTTTTTTTTCCCCTCCCTCCACAAGCCCTTTCCACACTGCATTAGAAACACATGTCAAGAAATAGAGGTTTAAAATCTGACAGAGACCTCACAATCTTCACTATGAGATATATGGTCTTCTAATTTAAGAGTATATCAAAGAAGGCAAACGTACAAAATCAATTTCATTGGCATACGGATCTGTTCAGTTGAACGTGCCTAAATGCTGATTTTCCTTATGCTTTAACTCAAACTTCAGAAACACATCATTCCTTCCTTAGGAGTGCGGAAAAACAAAAAAACACCCACAAAAAAATCCAAACAAACCAAACAAAAACCCCCTCACCCTGAAACCCCACCTTCTTCAAACCTAAACATCTCAACAATAACAAACATGACTCCCTTCAGGACACGTTCCTACACAGTCACACCCAGACTGAGGAAGAAGATACAGAACACCCATCGATCCTCAACTGCCAACGCTGCCTCCAAAACTGAAGCTATGGAGCTACAATCTCTCTCTCCTGAAGAAAGCCTTGAGTTGTCTGATTTTTATTTTTTTCATATGGAGAAAGGAAAAACAAGGTAATAGCTCTTGTGTATTTTTCCTCAGACACCACAGGGATGAAATATCATCACAAAAGGCCAAAGGGCTCTCTACATTCACTGTGCTTGCTCCTGCTTATGAAAGCAGGAATTCGATCCATGTAGTCCAGGATGGAAAAGTTTATGGCTGAACTTTCATCTTTCTAAATAACGGGATTCTACTGATCATTATTAGCAGTAAAGCCATGGCAAAACTCTGGAACAAGCAAGTATTCGGCCCCAGTTAATATTACCTCAACAGGCTGAAGAAATGGTTTGTCCAAAACCTCACAAAGTTCAGCAAGAAGTCCTGCACCTGCCAAAGAACAACCCCATGCACAGATATATGCTGGGGGTCAACCAGCTGGAAAGCAACTTGGCACAGAAAGACTGGAGAGCTGTGACAGTTTGGGCTGGCATAGATTTAAATTACATCACAGTGGCTGGTATGGGGCTATGTTTCAGATTTGTGCTGAGAATTGTGAAGACGGCTGATAAAATTTGAGCTCGTCCTCCCTGCATTCCAGCTGTTCTCATGGCGACTTTACTGACCTGTGAAGTGTGCACTTCAAACCAAAAAAAGAACCAGGGCTTCCTTGCACCTCAGACCCTTCCTTTGAGTTTCTCCAACGAATATGGAGTTCCTACTTGTTTTAATGCCAAATAAAATACATGGAAGAGCAGCAAAAGCATCTGTATTCCATAACTCCAACCACGTGTACATTCAGTTAAGATCTGTCTTGCAATTTTATTAACCCTTAAAAGACTCTAAAAATCTTCAAGTGTTATTTTCCTTTTGGGCAAACTAAGTGTTACTAATAACCAACGAGACATATCTTAATATTATGGAACAGCCAGCTGCAATTTGTTTTTCAGAATTTTTGACAGCATTTAAAAAAATCTTCAAATACAGGCTCCGAATTTGGAGTTTCCAATGGATCAGTTGTAACTTTTGCTTCATCATCTACGAGTGCTCAGAAGGTAAACTTTTCTCTTATGAATATTTCGTAGAATCTAAAATCCAACACCGAAATTTTGTTTTAATAAATTTAAATGCTCATTTCCAACAAACTGTGGAAATCCAAAATAGGACAGATTTGAATTATGCAAGACTACAGTTCCACCTGGCAGAAGAAAACATTCCAAACCATACAATACATTACTTCTCTCTGGATTCACATAAAATCAGACTTACCTACTTCTGAATTGTCATGAATGTCCCACTTTCAAGTTCAAATATTCAAAACTACACACCAAAAGCTAAATCTACAGTACCATACAACTTATATTGTAGGAACTAAATGTATTCAGAAACATAACATAACTTTTAAAGAAGGCTAGTGAGGAAAATAAAAAGTCTACACCTTAGTAAAGCAAAATTTTAACAAGTTTACCCAGGTTGGACATTCAATAGGAACAGTGCTACTGGTCATCTCAGATATCCTTGCAGCTAACTGCTTTCTAAAACCAAGATATAATTGCATGTGCTTCAGTAACATACACTGCTATCAAATTTACATTGTCATTCATACAACTATGCTCTAGGATTATGTTTAAACAAGGGATAACACTGAAGTTAAAAGGTTCAATTTCTCCTGAAGTCTAAGAAAATTTGGACCATTATCACCTGCATCTCTTGAGAGAAAACAAAATGTCATATTACTACTACGATAGCTCTGCATCACATTTGTCACACCATATAAATCCAAGCACTCCTACAACTTATATGTCACATTAAAGAGTTGATTTAAAAATAATACAACGCTGCCATCACCTGCCGTTGCTGGGCTGCTGTGGAGAATGTCTGGAATGGTCTGAAGGCTCTGACCTCTGGTCAGGAGATCGTGAACGACTGCGGCGGGGCCTGTCATGTGATCGGTTGGAATGATCTGATGCCAGCGACTGAATTTCTGAAATGTCTGTTAAATAAAAGTTGTTTTTTCATGAAATGACTAATTAAAATGGTGGCGTGACCTGCTCAAATGGAAATAAGCTTCTGCAGAGAACTTTTATGAAGATGTTAAATCTATGTTTATCATTTCAAATCAACTAAACTTAACTGAAATAACAATTGCGAGAAGAGGAACCGTATCCCTTTCTGCACTGTTTCTGAAGGTGTGAATTTCAATCACATTCAAACAAGGATTTACCCACATGACAATCCTACTCCTAAACTCTTGTTCTCCCCACCCTCTCATCCCCCCTTAGGTGTTTTGCATCTCCACAATGCAGGGAATTCCTCTCTGCCTTTGGAAATCAAGTTGATTTATACTCACCATCTCTTTCTGAAGCATTAGCAGAATGAATACTGTCAGAAAGATCAGGAACATTCAACAGCGTAGCTCGTTCATCTCGCTGAACAACCATCTTCAACTTGCCTTTTGACCTTTCTATTAGAGTTTTTGCATCTGCTAAGGACATATTTTCTGTCACTGTGCCATTTATCTGGAACAGAGTAGGAAAAGAACAGACAAACTTACTGAAAATAAACGTGAATCTCTAGTAAAGTGTTTTTCTGTCAGATATTTAGAAATAGCCAGAGATATTCATCAAATTACCACACTACAATGGAAGACTATTGGGCTCATCCAAATAACAACTTAACATAGAAAACTACTTACATCTTCCAAAGACAAAACCTCTATCACTAATACAAAACTTAAAAATATCAGTCATGTTTTTTGAACCAGCACTGCTATGCACAGTATGCTTTTCTGTACTAACACATTTACAGCAGTATCTTGAAATAAAAACAGCATAAATTAAAAATCCCTGGGTATATTTATTTCTACAAAAATCAAAATTTAACCTGAAGAGAAGTTCTAGCATTGCTCAGTACCGCAACTTCACAACATCACATTGTATAACCAAGCATACAGGGCTAAAGTCTCATAGCATCCCAAATGCTTTCTATTATGCATTTACAGTAGGCACTATTTGAATAAGGTCTGGTGAATAATGTTAAATTAATTAAAAAGCATATAATCTTCCTTTCCTTAGAGAGGCCGATTTATACTTACATTTATCTTAGAAATAATGTAATTACAAAATACATCATCTACTAACAATACTTATGCTATTAAGAGAGAGCTAATTACAAGAACGCTTTTATCAATGACTTTCCCCTTTGAACAAACATCACCTTCAGTACAACATCTCCTTCCTGAATATTGCCGTCTCTTGCTGCTAGGCTATCCTGGGATATTTCTTTCACAAATATGTGGCTTGCCAACCGTAGACCATACTCTAACAAAAGAAAAAAGAAAACTGATGAAGCTACAGTAAAAAAAAAGGAGAGAGGTATCTGAAGATTTACAACACTGGTTATACAACACTTACACTGCAAACACAAAGAGGAGAGTGAACTTGACACATGAAGGGCTGCAGTGGAATTACTGTATGGATTTACCATTATATCAATCTCTCTTTAACTCTGCCTGTAATCACAGCTGCTGTTCAATAGCCTAATTTAGATGTTATCTACAATTTCCCCTAATTCAAACAAGACACTGAAGACTCAAAGTATATGGAAGGTATGTAGCCACTTTCCACTATGCACACACATCAGGTGCACAGTTGGTATTCGTTTACACTGTGCAGTACTTCACCCTTAACTAAGCACACGCATTTTGAAACATGAAAAATACTACCAGAAATATAATAGCAGATTTTAACATTTCGGCTAGTTACTGCTAAAAAGAGTACACAAACTGTTAACACCACCTTTCATACAGTCCACAAAGTCCTTAACACAACATTTACTGAGGAAGCTGGCCGTTAGAAAACGGCAGCAGTCTTAGCAATGGAATGACACATGAGTTACCTTCATTCTTCCTTGACTTCACCAGTGTTACTTTGGTAGGCTTTGCAGGCTGACTGGAAGCAACCGACCTTCTGTCTGATCTCGGTGACAAGCTTCTCTCTCTGCTAGCACTTCGATCTCTTACCCAGCTCTTCTCATGCCTTCTGTTGGCATTTGGACCACCACGGCTGCTTCGTGGATCACGTATCTCTTCATCATAGCTATCGTCCTCATTTTCAGACACTGGTTCAGGTTCTGGTCGAGCAACTGGAATCTGGATTTTCTTCATCCTTCGGATAGTCTACAACCAAACACTAGATATCAGCCTCTGGCCGTGTAACGCTAATGGTGTTACTAAATGTCAGAAGGCAAGCTAATCCCAAAACTCAAAAGAAGACAGACATGTTTGTGAATGCTCTCAATTCTTACATCCTCATTATAAAATTAAACTCAATTAATACAGTAGACTCACCAATACACACTGTTTTGTGTGTAGAAACCTGTTTTTGAGAGGAGGGGTACATTTGTTTTTAGTGTTGTTTTAGTCCTTTTTTTGCTTCCGAAAACGTAGCAAGAGGATAAAAACAACAGTCACTGGTACATAACATGACGTTCTGTCTTCACAGAACTGCATATTTGAATGCCCTCTCTCTTTGTTTAAACTCACAAATCAGTTGCTGGCACTGATTAAAACTCCTTCTGCTAACTTGCAATCTGCTGTATACTCAGTGTGTTATTGACAGTAATTCTCCTCAACTTTGAAGCCTCCCTTATCTTCCAAAGCTATGTTTATGCAAGCCACAGAGGAAGGCAAACACTCCTGGAAGTTCAGAATTGGTTTGCACTAACATAGCTGTTTCCAGAGTAAGGCCCAACACTGTTTAGAGGTTTATTTGCTACATGTTACAAAACTAAACCTAGTTACACCAAAATGTTTTCATTAACTGCTTTTCTCGGCATAAATCTACACACCAAATGTTTAAGATACTGAAAGCCCTGCACAGCTCACCACTCAATTTGTTTTGTGGAAACTTTAAAGAATTGCTCTGTCTTCAAATGCAAAACATGACAGTTTTCTGCAACTGTATTAAAGCATGCAGGAGCACACGAAACCCATCAGCACAAAAACTTTTCTGCAAGTCACAGAAGTCTATTTTTCTGAATTAAGATGTTGTTTAAAAAGATGTGCGTTTGTGTTCTGTTTTTTGTAACAGAAGCCTCAAACTTCTACAGAAAGCTAGATTACTACCCTTTGAGTATGACCTATTCTGTTTTGCAAAGTTCAGAAGCCAAACACTCTGAAAAAGCCTGCAAAATTATAGGAATTAAGGTAATTATACTCTATTTTGGCAAACTGTTTACCGAGCATAAAAGGAACTATGTTAGTGCCCAAATAACAAGTGAAGTCCTTTAACATACACCAGCCTTTGAAAAACTTGACAAAGGCACGCTTGAGAAAATAAAGAAATACGAAGCAAAGCTGAGAACTGAGCTTTCGGCAAATTGAGAACTTTACGATTAAAAAGAAGCTGGAAGTATCCAGTGCCATACTACCCAAATATCAGCATTCACATTTTAGAAGAATTTTAGGTGACCCCTACGATAAACATGTCACGATCATCACTTAAACCTGAAGCATCACACAGGCATCATTCAAGTACCTTGTATCATGCATGTATTTCATAGCAGACCATACACCATTTCAACTTATGCTCTGTAACTATAGAGTTTAAGTTTAAATCGTCAAGAAATTCACTTACAATTTTGGCATTCTTCCCACTTTTCCTCAGCTGCTGAACAGCAAATGCATGCTCGACATTGTCCATTGAAACTCCATTAACCATTGCAACACGGTCATTTTCTCTAAATGACAAACACCACAATGGTCAGTATAAATACTTTATGCCAATGGGAAAATATTGGGGAATAGGTGTCCCTGAGTAAACTATCCGTATTATAACCCTCTATACAAACAGTTACAGAGAGATAACATAAAAGCAAAACAACTAAGACGTTAACTTACCCCTAACAAATATTAATTAACTTGAATCAGAATCCAGGTACAGTTTGGCACTTACTGTAGCAGTCCTTCTGCTGGGCCTCCTTTCAGCACATCAGAAATAACTATTGATGTCTCACCGCTCTGAAAGTGAGGATTATCTCTTCCTCCAGATATTGCAATACCAAATCCAAATCCAGGGGCCTATAATGTAATAGGGGAAATATTCTTACTTTAATATTTCCATGATCACAATTCACATTCCTGTGTCAAAAACAAAAAGGTCCTGTGGGATGAATACAACTTCTTAGAAGAGAGAAGGATCAAGGAATTATGCAATGCTATGCAACCCAAGAACAGAAGAGGAATTAAAAATAAACTAAAATAAAACAGTGTTAGAAGGCAGAGTTTTTCAGGCTAACTACCCAGTCTTTCCCAAGAGCAAAATACTGGAGTTCTCATTTGCACTTTTATGGTCTGGGCCTCAGGTGGTCATCAAACGACCTCAATCTTCAGTAAACACAACACACTATACCATGGTCTATTGAGATACCGATTCAAACCTTTATCACCTCCTGCAACACTTGCTTTCAGGTTTCACATTATAGGATTTACCCAGGCTGACCTCGCTCAGCTCAGGAACTGACAGGATCGCAGCACACAGCAGAATGACTGCAGGCTCAGTTCTTAGGAATAATACCAAGATCACTTGTACCATTAAATACATCAAAACCTTGTCAGCACTTGCAAATCATCTGCATCTTAACAGAAGTAATTTGCTTCAATCTCTTCCCTCTAGGGTGACCTGCCACTACAACAAGGTCAACGCCTCTGAAAAGTCATTCCTGTTAGATATTTGAAGATATAACAATGATGCTTACATTTCTGCCTGGAAGCAGTGAGGGCAGGAAATAAACTTTCTAAATATAACCAATTTGCAAACTGTCTAGCTCTTCCATCACTGCCCAGAAAATATTGTCAGAAGGGTATCACTGTTTGAATGCTGTGTTTTGCTCAATATTTCAGTTTGAAGTTTCTGACTGTGCAAAAGAGTTATGGATGGAAAAGATCAGGTTTCAGTCAATTCGTCGTCTCAATTTCACACAGCGTGCACTCCATGCCGGCAGACCTATCCTTTTTCAGGCTTTTTGATAAACATGAGCCAGCTTTAGCAATGATTTTCGTTAACTTTACAGTGACAGCAGAAGCAAGATGGCAGTCTGCATCTAAGACACATGATGTTCAGCTTTTCAGACAGTAATTAATGCTCAAAAAAACCTGTTCCCTTATTCTCCCCTAAAACAGAGGTCATAAAAATATAGTTCAGATTTAGCCTGTAGGCGGTGAATAGGACCACGCAGTATTAAAATGAAGATTTACAGACTCACTGTTCAGAAACGGATTGCAACAGATAGGAAATACTGTTGCCAGGTATGTAGAAAGTAAGTTGGTCTAACGAGCGTGGGGGTGTAGGGAGGGCTACGCGTTATTGCTTCCTTTACATTAATTTTAATTCATTAATGGAAGACTGGACATTTTTTCAAGATCATTCCAGTCAGATCAACCAAATATCATGGCTGGGATTCAAGACCTACTAAGCAAAACCCTGCGCCATGATGAGGACAACCTAAAGGATCATGGTGACTATTTATGAGCAGAGCTGCGGTTTCCTTTCAGTTTTATTTTTTAAATGGTCCACAAAGGGAATGTACAACAGCCATGAAAATACATAACAAACACCTCCTGTCAAAACTGTGATATTTCCCCTCTCATGCCACTGCTTCATCTTTCAGTTTGCTATTACTCTCACCCTATAGTCTGTACTATATATGGGTGGGGAAGGAAATGTAGGAGATAGACAGACAAGACATTTATGTGAAACTTCCTTTAGATGTTCTCTATCTTTCCTTACACCATAAACAACAACAAAAAAATTTTCTCATAGTTCTCCACTCATGAAAATACAATCATCAGGCTAAGGCCAGCAGAGATGCAGAAACTCACTTGTAAACTTCATCTTGCTGCTTATCATTTTGCTTCTTTTAGAGTAGATATGCAAACTAAATTATCATTATTACGATGACTAGTTTCATACTAGTTCATGTTCTTCTCTTCAAGAAGCCCTGGAACAATGCAGTGACATATACAGACAGCAGCCAAAAGAGACCACAAGTCAGATAAAGGCTTTCTAATAACATAAATCTAAGTCTAAAGGAGTCCTCTGAATCAGGAAGTTCAAAATCAAACCCTATTTGTTTTTTTAATTTAAGAGCTCAAAGAAGAAACCTTCCAGTAAAACTCAGCCTACTACTTTTCATTTTATCCTGCTGCCTACTATCATCTTAACACGTAAACAATAAACTGAACTAGGGCAAGCATTGGGCCTTGCATCTCAGAAAGAACAACCCCATGTACCAGTACGGGTTGGGGACTGACCTGCTGGGGAGCAGCACAGGGGAAAGGGACCTGGGAGTGTTGGTGGACAGCAGGATGACCATGAGCCAGCAATGTGCCCTTGTGGCCAGGAAGGCCCATGGCATCCTGGGGTGTATCAGGAGGGGGGTGGTGAGTAGGTCAGAGAGGTTCTCCTCCCCCTCTACTCTGCCCTGGTGAGACCACATCTGGAATATTGTGTTCAGTTCTGGGCCCTCAGTTCAAGAAGGACAGGGAACTGCTGGAAAGAGTCCAGAACAGAGCCAGCTCTGGCAGGGGTTGGACTGGATGAGCTTTCGAGGTCCCTTCCAACTCCTAACATTCTGCAATTCTGTGACTACCCTCAGAAAACTGAGCCTAGCTCCTAGACACGTCTAGAAAAAGCAAGATGTTGATCATTACAGATTATACAAAAAAATAAACATGTTTCTTAACAGCAATTGCATTTTTTTTTAATCTGCCACATCAAAAATCTGTCAGATGATGTTGTGACAACACAAGGAGGAGGAAAAAAAAAAAAAAAAAAAAGAAGTGTACTACCTTGCTCTCCCACCCAAGACAGCGTAAGAGAAGAAGAAAGGGACGTACACACCTGGTTTCTGTTCTTTGGAGAAAGGAGACATCTAACACAGACACACAGAGCTTGAGTTCCAAGTATGAAGAAACTCACATAATATATGAAGGGTATGGTTCCTCAACTTCCAACTCCTAACATTCTGCAATTCTGTGACTACCCTCAGAAAACTGAGCCTAGCTCCTAGACACGTCTAGAAAAAGCAAGATGTTGATCATTACAGATGATACAAAAAAATAAACATGTTTCTTAACAGCAATTGCATTTTTTTTTAATCTGCCACATCAAAAATCTGTCAGATGATGTTGTGACAACACAAGAAAAAAAAAAAAGAAGTGTACTATCTTGCTTTCCCACCCAAGACAGCATAAGAGAAGAAAGGGATGTACAGACCTGGTTTCTGTTCAGTCCTTCACAGTTAAGTATATAAGAACAGATCTCTCAATAAAAGTTAAACAGCAGCTACCTAATAAGCCTTAACTGAACTTAAAGCTGGCTTGATCTCTTAAGAGCTGAGAAGCAGTACAGGAAGTTGGAAGGGTAGCAAAGAAAAGGAACAAAACCTCTTGGTTGGAAGTTCAAGCTTCTCCTCCCCCAAAAAAGTTTCTAGTAAGTCCAGACAATAGTGCTGGATTCATGAACTCCTGTGTTAAATCACAGCACAGTCAGATTGCTTATACGCTCTGTTCAGGATTCTCTAAGATACCTGAAACAGATGGATTTTTGTTTTAAGTAAATAAATCTGATGTTTGAACCATATCAAAGTGCCTAAACTGACACATGTATATACTGCAGCTACTGGGATTAAGTGTACTCTGTTCCTGATCTGTAAGGACATCTCTGGAACACAGAAGTCACAGAAAGATACCCTTCAAAAGACACGAGCAAAGCTGCATTCTTCAGCAAGAACTCCCGATGTGAAGCACTCCCTTTCCTCTGTAATGCTCATCTTCCAAAGTTTATACAGCAAACTATCCCCTTTTTAAAAGGCCCTTAGAGAACCAGAACATGATCAGAAACCAAAACTTATCTTTTCGAAGTATGTAATAACACATCCAAACTGCCATTAATTGGTTTATAAATCAGTAACTGCTCTCTATAACAATGTAGACACACTTTTTAAAATGTTTAATGCTTCAAGTACTGACAAGTTAAAAAAACTGATCAGCAGACTACACAGAATACTTTATATAGCACCTGTTAACGTGGCTGGGTTTGTTGCTGTTGTTGCAGGTTGTTTTTCGTGGGTTTTTTTTTCCTCTTCAGAAAGAAACCCAATACAAGTGGTATCTGTTATCCTAAAATGTGATGATTACCAAAACCGCTCCTTGTTTTTACAGTTTTGGCTACCCGTATGGAGTCCAAGTTAAAGGAATCCTGCTCTGCCATATGCAGGAGCAGTGGAGTTACAGTAGAGAACAGCACAGGCTTAAAATAAAGTAAAATATAATTCCAGCACTGACAATTTTATGTATCTTTGCTAACACAAACACGCCACTAAAACTACTTGCATTTCCTCTGCTTTCAAGGCTGCTCATTATAATAGATGTTCGTGGTCCTTATTCATTACCTAGTTTTGATCAAATACCATTAATGAAACCCATTTAAAACGGAAAAAGAAACCATGGTTACATAGTTTCTTTGGGCCACATGGAGAGACAACAGATCTGCTTGTCATTAAGCAGGAACCTGTGAAGAGACAAGAGCTGAACTAGCCTGACACCAACTCCAGACTTCTCTGTCTCTCCCATGGGGACTTTTTCAGGTTTTAGACAAATTCATTCTGGATCAGATTGTTCCAGTGACTTGTCTAGACTCATTTCTGAAGGCAAAACTGAGAACATACAGAAAAAAGTTAGGTGAATCCCAAGAGCTTTGCAGGAGTACCGATAAGAGAGGAAGCCATTATCGTGAAGCCCGACTTGCGTCTATCCCACAGACATGTTTACTGTCATTAATTCCATCATTCACAGCCAGTTTACTGCCCTCAGCTAAGCCAAAAATCAGAGGGACTTTTTAGTGTGCCTCACTATTGAAAGCAAGTTCAGTGACTCAAAATATTTCTTTGTGTGGCTGACAAGATATGTTCCTCAGTCGTTCTTTACCTCAGCCAAGCAGAGCAGATAAACTTGCACAGAAAATACTCCACAACCACTCAGAGTGGCATTTCAAGTCTATTCCAATTCTATTAACTTCTAGATATCTTTGAGGATAGCTGGTATCTCAATGAATTCCACTCCTTCCAATTAAACTGACGTCACGTCATTTACTTGGTAGTCTAATACTACAAGAATGTCACAAGTGAAAAACAAAACCCCATCAGTAAATACGCAGTCACTCTCCTAAACCCTCTTCCCAGTGCTAAGGACAAATTCTAACCACGAGTTTGCCAAACGTTAGCGTAAGAGTTTTGGTTTTGTTATCTCACAAAGTATTAATTGGCTAAATTAATGCCAGCAAAGTTACTAACAGTCCATGCCACCGACCTTCAACATCTAAATGAGAGATACTTAGCTAACAGAACAGCTAAATCAGAACAGTTGGCAGAAGTCTGGCCCATAAAATAGCATAATCAAAATGATAATCAAATTACACTTTCACTTTACACTATGCTGCAAGTGCAACCAAAGACGTGATTTTTAGTTCCTACCCATTATTTCAGAATTTGTTCAAGGTCACGCCAGACCGCAGCACTTCATTATTCCTTTGCACACAAACTGAACTCATCACTTTCAGGTTTCACTGAAGTTACCACTCCAGATAACCACAAATATATCCCCTTCAAGAAAACTAAGCTATCGCCAAGTCTACTAGCCAACCTTGTACTGGTACAGCATTTTTTGTTTGTTCTTGAATATAAGACAGTAGTGATTTAATCAGTAATACGAGTAAACAAAATTAGGTTTACACAGGTTCCACGAAAGACTGGACAGCTTGTTGTGGTTACACCACTGAGGAACATAACTTTGTCCCAGCAAAACCAGGGCACAGTTTCAAGGAGAAAACATAAAGGGCAATTACACATAGAAACAATACTTCTTGCTGAAGAATTTGTTGACCTAAAAATGGTTTGAATCTTGAAAAGAAGCCTAGATAAGTATCACTACACTTTTTTTTTTTTAACTTACACTTCTCTTTCAACATACGGTTGCAGCTAGACACAGGGTACTTTGTTAGACAGCCTTCTGGTCAAACAGCATAACTGCTCTCATCTTAAGAGTGCAGGTACTAAAATGGTTATCTTGAATCAACAACACTAAACTCATCAGAATCAGCAGATAATAGGTTTCCACAAAGAACTAACAGTTTATCTGACCAGCTGATCTATCACTATAGATTTTTTTACTCACAAAGGTCCATTCATCTCGATGCTACAATTCTAAAATGCCTTGATTTATCCTAAAGAATCGAAGGCAAATGATGTAACTTACTCCCTTGAGAAAACTCTCGTGCATCTCCTGTTTGTTGGAATAAATATAACTATTTGGGCCATGATTCCATGGTCACTTTCCTACTAAGCTGTGGACAAAATAGCATCCCACTTAGTTCTGACCTGTCCTAAGCAACTTGCTTATTGACGCTCCTGTACAGCTTCACAACAGCTACACCAGAAATCAACTGAAGAGTAACTCAAATAAGAGTCAGTCTAAGTGAAAAGTTGTCTTCTGTTCACTGATGCCAGGCACACAAAGGTGCACATTCTGACCACACAAAAAAAAAATCACTATTTTCAGTCACTAATTAAAGAAAACTGATAGCAAATAAGGCCTATTTGAACACATATTTATGCTTAACTACACTGTTTTATGCCTCTACAAATCAAGTTTTAGAATATTTAAGTATAGTTACAGCACAATCATTAATGAACAGTTAGACTTCTAACTAACTTCCAGATACGTAGAGAAGTAATCTAAAGCTTTGTTTCTGGCATGGTTATTTGTAGGCAGGCTTATCTCTGAAACCCAACAAACAAAATACAGCTACTATCTAATGGAGCTTTTACAACACTTCTAAATTTAAACAAAGGAATATGACAGTTTCCTTTTCTTTTACTTCCTGACATCTGGCTTTTTCCTATTGTTTTCCAAAGCTACCAGTATCCTGTGTTAGGCACACACAACCAATTGTATGAACTTACCCTGTGAAGGGTCACTGTGTGTTGTTCCCATATTGCCGTTTCTTCCATTGTTGTGCTCTAAGGAGAAAAAACACAAAGATGTAGACTTCAGTGTCAGTAACTGTACTAAACAACTGTGTAATATCACTAATAGAAGCCCACAATTGAAAGTAACATTAACTTTTAGATTGAATAGCTACAGAGAAGTAGGGCTGGCTCATTTGTTGCCCATTTCCTGTTCTTGTATGTCACATCTGAACTTGCCGTGCTCCTAGGGAGGAGGAGCAAGGGGAAGAATAGGGAAAAATCTAATCATTATATATTTCAGAACTTGAAATTACAAAGACTTTTAAAGGGAAGGACTACAAGAAGCATTTGTGATGTAGGCTTCTCTTGGTTGCTCATTACACGTACAGTAAATGAAGCTGGTTCAATGCCCACTTTTAGTTTTCCCCCGTGCTCAGCTTGATTTATATTCCTACTTAAATACTTCACACTTTTTTGAACGTTCTGCTCTTGCTTCTTCTAACTGGATGCAGATTACCACGAACTCATGAACAACCAGCTATAGATTACAGTACCTGTGCTACTGTATTATGTATACAGGTCACATTTAACAGACCTGACAGTTTAGTGTGGGCTCATTTCTTGGTGAACAGTAGCACTGCAGAAATGAACAAGGTCCTCAAAGGGAATTAGATTAAACAGTAACATTGTGACAATATTGACATACCTGTGTATCTGCTTAAAAGAGCAGATACTTGCACTACTTAATGTGCCATGACAAACACACATTTGGGAATGGGAAGACTGCATGAGGGAGGAAAAACTAGTGGAACCAAGGGCTTGAA
>NW_010187592.1:17144-19199 GCF_000695765.1 Mesitornis unicolor | reverse complement strand
GCAGCGGGAATTACACAGCTAACAGCACGAAGTCCTGCTGCTGTATTTGCTGCCTTTCCAGAGGGAGTGCCCAGTGTTTTGCTCCATATCCTCCCCTCTCATAAGCAACCCAGTAACTAAAGAACAGAATCAGAATGCTATCATCTCCGAAACAAAGTAAGGGCAAAGCATATTTCCAAAAACCAACACTCCCATATTGCAGCTGCAGTAACTCAGCCACTGCAACAAGTACTCCTAACTTTTAATCCAGTCCTGTGTTTATCAGGGAACAGCAGCAGGAGTGTTTATTCTCCCAATCGATACCTCCAAAAGCTTCATCCAATTTCCTAACATCAAAATTTGCAACTAGGTTTAAAAAGTAAATTCATCTCACGAGCCCAAAAAACAATGGGCTTTTTCCCCTCCTCTACATTTTGTGCTCCAATTTCAACAGTTAGGATGTGCTATATTACTGTTCATTTCCCTTTCAAGGTTCACTTCTCCTGAAAGCATTGGTGCAACTTAACTGGGATATATTCCATCCAAATAGTTTTTCCCCCTCCATTCAGTACCAAATGTTACTCCTTTGCCTTACAAATTGACTCAACTCTACCCCAGAATTAATCATTTATCTACAGCTTTTTAAAAGTAGACCAAATGACCAAATATATATATTAAAACACAAACAATTTATACACACAAAGCCATTTTTTAAAAGAAAACAGAATGTTTTGCTTGCTAAACTGTTAATGAATACTAATTTTCTTCCCTATTTCTGATGCTCTCATTCTGTCTTAGTTTTGGCAAGAGTTCCTCAGGCTAAACATCTTGTCAACAAGTGAAGAATTGCTTTAAGTAGCTCCTGTTCAGAAAAAGACGCAACAGGAATCCAATAAAGGACTGCAAAAGTCATCATTCACATTTTAATTGAAATAGGCTGCCTCATTTCTACCTGCATTGGGTTAGTCCAATTACCAAAGTTAAACTGACTGGCTCTTTTACTGCATTTGGCCTGGCAAGGCCACACAGGTACAACACCCCATCAGCAGTCGAAGACATCACAGCGGAGACTTGGCTAAGAGGTACCAGATTTCAACGGCTCCAAGTTCTCGTGCCTCACTGCTGGAGCTCGGTACACAGGGCACAGTGCAAACACACCAACTGGTTCTCGATATGGCAAACGCTAATAAAACCCACCTGAACCAGCCAGGCACTGCTCCCACTGGATCAGTTAAGCAATGACTAAGAAAAACACAAGTGACCTACATAACATGCTTCTGAGAACTGTGAGAAGACATACTACCTTGTAAAAAACCAAGACAAACCCTGAAAAATGACCCACAAGCTCCCCAGCCTAAAACTGGACAGGGTGCTCACTGCTCAATCTGACTAGTGCTGCTATTTTTAATAGACTTATTTTTTAGACTTCTCTAGAAGCTCAGTGTTTCCATTTTGCTGCTTGTTCTCCATTTTCTTGCTCATGCTCTCTCTTCCACTCATGCATTGCTATCACCTCCAGTAGATTTTACTAATACATTCATTTCAAATTCACAAGACTTGAAAACATCAAATATCCATTAGTTAGATGGCAAACCAAGTAACGTCGTCATTCTTTCTGCATGCCCAAACAGCCCAATCAAGAACAGTGAAAGCAGTTCAAAGGCAGTCTGAGGTGAGCTGTTGGCTCTGACACAAACTGCTTACATGAGTTAGTTTCTCATCTGTAAAGAACTGCATCCACTCACAAAAGGCTGAGGAATCTGGTGCAGACCTATGAAGGTACTCACCCTACCAACTGCTAACAGCTGAGGCAAAGGCACCAGCTTGTGTTACCATCAGCTGAAGTCTCTGTTGTGATGCTGCTCTTAGATCACTCTCACAAAGTGCACTATTTTTCATGCAACATCTGAATTTCAGGTATCTTGTAAGGATCAAATTCCCAAGTCTCTGGAAATGGCAAACACTGCTTGTAATTAAGAGGTGGCAGCAGGCAGTGTAGGTTTGCAGTGACGGTGCCAGCATCACTGGCTGCTGGTGCCAAGCTTTATACCCCAAATAATGTTACAACTGATTCAG